>NC_059072.1:371346002-371421589 GCF_020497125.1 Mauremys mutica | reverse complement strand
CCCTAAACCCTAACCCCCTAACCCTAACCCTAACCCCCTAACCCTAACACCCGAACCTGAACCCTAACCCTAACCCTCACCCTGACCCTGACCCTAACCCTAACCCCCTAACCCTAACCCCTAACCCCTAAACCCTAACCCTAAACCCTAACCCTAAACCCTACCCCTACCCCTATCCCTAACCCCAACCCCAACCCTAACCCCCTAACCCCAACCCTAACCCTAACCCCCTAACCCTAACCCTGACCCTGACCCTAACCCTAACCCCCTAACCCTAACCCTAAACCCTACCCCTAACCCCTAACCCCTAACCCTAACCCCTAACCCTAACCCCAACCCCAACCCCAAAACCCTAACCCTAACCCTAAACCCTAAACCCTAACCCTAAACCCTAACCCTAACCCCTAAACCCTAACCCCTAACCCCTAACTCTAACCCCTAACCCCTAACCCTCTAACCCTAACCCTCAACCTCTAACCCTAAACCCTAACCCGACCCCGACCCCAACCCCAACCCTAACCCTAACCCCTAACCCTAACCCCTAACCCTCTAACCCTAACCCTCAACCTCTAACCCTAAACCCTAAACCCTAACCCTAACCCGACCCCAACCCCAACCCTAACCCCTAACCCTAAACCTCTAACCCTCTAACCCTAACCTAACCCTACACCTACCCCAACCCTAAACCCTAAACCCTACCCCTAACCCTAAACCCTAACCCTAACCCACTAACCCTAACCCACTAACCCCTAACCCTAACCCTCTAACCCTAACCCTCTAACCCTAACCCTAACCCTCTAACCCTAACCCTCTAACCCCCTAACCCTAACCTAACCCTAACCCTATCCCTAACCCTATCCCTCTCACCCTAACCCTAACCCTAACCCTCTAACCCTGACCCTGACCCTCACCCTGACCCTGACCCTAAACCCTACCCCTAACCCCTAACCCTAACCCCTGACCCCGACCCCTAACCCCCAACCTCAACCCCTAACCCTTAACCCTTAACCCCATCCCTAACCCCTGACCCCGACCCCTAACCCCAACCCCAATCCCTAACCCTTAACCCTAACCCCTAACCCTACCCCTAACCCTACCCCTAACCCAACTCTAAAACACAGGAGAAGGCACCAAATCTGCTCAAAAAGGCTGGAGCTCCCCTGTGGGGCTGCTCCGCACAGGGGGGGCGATACGCCGCCCCCCGGACCCTCCTGCCCCATTACCTGGCACTATATTTTCTTTCATATATAGTGCCACTCCCCGCCCCATTACCTGTTCTGTCCTTCCGATATATTTTGTACCCAGGAATGATTGTGTCTCATTGATTGTCCCCACTCGAACAGATTTCTGTGATGCCTGTTATAGCAATGTCCTCCTTTCATAGAATCATAGAATATCAGGGTTGGAAGCATAGGCATGTGCAGCACATTTCATTAGGGTGTGCACCCAAGGAGCCCCATCCCCACCCTGATCCACTCACTCCCACTTCCCACCCCCTGACTTCCCCCCTCAGAACCCCCAACCCCCGCTCCTTCTTGTCCCCTGACTGCTCCCTCCTGGGACCCTGCCCCTAACTGCCCCCCAGGACCCCATCCCCTATCTAAGTCTACGTGCTTCTTGTCGCCTGACTGCCCCCTCCTGAGCCCCTCCCCGTGTAACTGCCTCCCTAGGATCCTACCCCCTACCTGTCCCTTGACTGCCATGACCCTTAGCCACACCCCCACCACCAGACAGACCTCCGGGACTCCCACGCCTATCCAACCACTCCATGCCCCCTGACAGGATCCCCAGAACTCCCAGCCCATCCAACCGCCCTGCTCCGCTCCTTGTCCCTTGACCGCTCCCTCCAGAGACCCCCCTGCCCCCTAATCACCCCCCAGGACCCCACCAACTATCCAACCCCCCATCCCCTGACTGCCCCGACCCCTAACCACACCCCCACACCCTGACAGGCCCTTGGTATTTCCACACCTATCCAATGCCCCCATTCCTCATCCCCTGACTGCCCTCAAGACCCTGTGGCCCATATCCAACCCCCCCTCACCCGGCCCAGCCCCCTTACCTCACCACTGCTCAGAACAGAGTCCCCACCAAATCTCACCCCCTGGACATCCCCTTGACCAATGATGTGATGGCACATACGTGGCAGGCGCAGAGAGAGCCAACCAAGCTGGAGCACAACGGTGGAAGAGCACTATGACTGATGTAAATCAAAGGTCATGTGTAGCGCTGGGGAGGCAGCAATTGGCTGTGCAGGCCCGTGCGGGGGGGAAAGGGGGGGTCACAGTAGCAGTGTGGGGTTCACTGTGTGACACAATTACAACTTTGTGCAGCTGCTGTGGAAGTTTGTACAGGCAACAAATACACCCCGCGAGGGTGGGCGGGGGGGACCCTCTCACCCCGACTCATAGGTGCTGACTTTTGGTTTTGCCCGTGGGTGCCCTATCCTGGCTCCACCCCCTTATCCAAGGCTCCGCCCCCACTCCACCTCTTCCTCCCCATCCCCCTAGACCCCCCTGAACACCACCATCTTGCCAACTCCCTCCCCTAAATGCCTCCCACCAGCTGCTCACTCTTTCTGTCCCCTCCTGCCTTAAGGGTGAGAAGTGGGTGCTGGAGGGGCACTCTGCCAGTTTTGAGGGGAGGCTATTTTCAACTTATTTATACATTTTCATTCTAGTTATTGAAAGTGTGTCTAGCATTAGTATCTTCCCTTCCTGATGGTTCACAGTTCTTGCTCTCCACCTGTGTCCCTTTTCCCATCTCTCTCTGCTCCTCACTTCCTGGTGGCTCTGTTTAGCGCCTGCTCCTACCCACGCACTCAAAGCAGCTCTATCTCCATTGAACCCCGCCCCCTGCTGTCAGCCTAGAAACTACACGCCCTGACACAGAGAGAAATTTAATTCAACAGCTCAGCATAGAAATGGCCTGTTCATTCATTCTGCTGTGTCGCTCCAGCTCTTCCCAATCCCAGGCCTGCAGCCAACCCCCGCTTTGACTCCTCCACACATTCTACAACTTTTGTGGGAGGGGAGCCCCTAGTAGGACCATGGCTAAAGATGGGGGAGTGGGGGGCCAGTTGCTTCCTCCACCGGGCTGCAGCAGCCCAGCACCCTGAAGCAAGAGGAGCTCAGGTGTCCCAAGGTGAAGCAGGACAGCATCTCCTGACTTGAAGCTGATACAGGGGGATGGATGCAAAGGAAGGAATTCCCAGGAGCTGGAGGAGTAAGGGGGATCCAGGGGAAGGGAATCAATCCTTCCGTATGCTGGGAGGAGGGGATGCTGATCAGTGGGGGAGGGGATAAACTTCCTCTGGGAGGAAAAGTCCTCCAGGCAGGCTTGATCTGGGCATGGGGGAGGGGGAGACAGCTTTGAGCTGGGCATGCATTACTTTCCCAGGCATGAGAGAACCCTAGGTGCTGGGAGCTCCCACAGCCTGCCTGGGAGGGGTCTGGGCAGCATCCGGGCTTGGGGAGGCTGCTCATTTGCAGCTGGGGCTGGGGCTGCAGTGAAGCTGCTCTGGATGGGTAAAGAAGAGGGAGAGGGCAAGCTGTGGGCCCCAGCCCAATTTCACTCATCAGACACAAGTGAGAACTTTTCTTAAAGGACCCATGTCCTTTGGTTTGTCCCCCTGCCCAGCACTAAGGGGGTCTGCAGCTGGTTTCTCCTGGCTGAAGGGGGAGCACAGGTCCTGTGGGAAAACACCAGGGTGGGGTGATACTGGCTGGCTCCATCCTTGAGAAAGCCCCCAGCCCATACTGCCCCCAGCAGCCCCCTGGAGCCAGCTGAGAAGCTGCCCGCCCATCTCTCCCCAGCCCCATGCTGAGAGGCTGCCCACCCCACCCCTCCACGGCTAGCCCAGAAGCTGCCGGGCCGTGGCTGCTGGTCCTCCCTAGCCCAGCTCCGGCTACCCTGAAAATCAGAAAGACTCACCTCTGTCTACAGTCTGGGACTGTCAGCAGCCACAGGGGAAACAGCTGATAGGCGGGGACTTTGTGCCAAACAGCTGATTGGCTGCAGCCAGCCAAAGAGCTGATGAGGGCTGCTGCAGCATGCTAAATAGCTGATTGGCAGTTGCCAACAGCTGATCTCTCCGGGGAGGTGCTAAGCAGCCTCCTCCTCCCCGCTCCGAGCCTCCAGTGCGGGAGGGGGAGGAGCAGCCTTCCCAGGAGGAGCTCAGGCATGAGTAGCATGTGCCTGGTCACACCCAGCTAGGGTGATCAGATGTCCCGATAAAATCACGACTGTCCTGCTATTTAGGTGTTTGTCCCATGTCCTGACCAGTCTTTGGTCAGGACACAATTTGTCCCGCTGTTTCGTTCTGCTGGCAGCACTCACCTTTTTTTTTTCCCCCTCACTGCTCCACTGGCAGCATGCTTCTCCCTCCCTCCCTGCTCTGCTGGCAGCACTTGGCTTTTTTATTATTATTTGCTCCACCAGTGGACACCCCCCAAGTGTCCTGATATTTTCTCCCTCTCATCTGGTCACCCTATACCCAGCAAACCCTGTGCACATGCCTGTGGTTGGAAGGGACCTCAGGAGGTCATCTAGTCCAACCCGCTGCTCAAAGCAGGACCAATCCCCAGCTAAATTCCCAAATCCGTAAATGACCCCCTCAAGGATTGAACCCACAACCCTGGGTTTAGCAGGCCAATGCTCAAACCACTGACCTACCCATCCCTCCTTTAAAATGAAGCATTCTAGGTCACCCATCTTATTATTTAGCCTTCCAGCATTTACGTACAAGCACTTTAAAAACTTGTCACTGTTTATTTGTCTCCCCTTTTCTGATGTGTCAGATTCTTTTTTATGTGAATGTTTCTCATCTGATCTGGCCCATACTTTATCCTCTTCCATCCTGTGCTCCTGACTAGAACCTACAGAATCTCTATCAATAGACTCTCCTCTAAGAGAAGTCTCTGTCCAATCCACGTGCTCCTCTGCAGCAATCGGCTAGCCCCCATATCTTAGGTCACTGTATCCTGGAAAGAAATGACTCTGAGAAGGATTGGCTGGGTACAGTGGACGAGCAACTTGACATAACCTCCCAGTATTATGCTATCACAAAAAGGACTGATGTGATCATACAAACAGCCGGCTCCCAGTCTCCAGCTGCAGCCCGACCTTCACCCCTCCATTGTGCAGATGTACACAGAAATCCTTGCTTCTGTTTTCTCTGCCAGCACCGTCCTGTCTATTTGCTTCTGCCCTGCTAAAACACACATAAATTAACTATACTGGTGTAAAAATGAAAGTGCCATATCCTCAGTTTCACGTCACTTCCTTGTTCTCGGGTATTTCCTGTTTGCTTGCTCCAAACTCAGGTCAAAGAGCAGGCATTTGCTCAGCATATCAAGAGCAAGAAGCATTTAATCCCCAACGCTACTCTGTGGGATTTGGAACACAGCTGGGACATCACCAAGATGGATGCTCAGCTCAGAGGAGGTGAGTAAGCAGCTGGAATACAATTTGTAGAGGGACTTGAGATTAAAACTTGGTCACGCGTCCCACAACACTGAACTGTCCTACACTGACTTTCTGCTCCTAGAGTGCATTACTGCTCTGGCAATTGGAATAAACCGTGTACAGAGGTTTTGTACAAGCTGATTGTAACACTTTTCCATTTAAGGTTCATTGAGGCACAGGGTCAAGTACTTAATTGAAATTCAACATGTAACATCAATTCGGTTCCCCACATTTGCTAAATTTGTGATAATATATATATGTATAAAAATCACATTTATGTAGAAATTGCTAAAATATAACCCCACCCCACCCCCACATGGTATTCATCCCCCAAGGCATCATTGCCATCTAGACAGTTATAATTTTTGCATAATATAAATTATATATTTTTACTGGGCATGGAAGTCTGTATCTGGGGAAGAAAATTGCCATCATAACTTTTTTTAACCTTGCTTACTACATTTGCTTTCCTTATGTCTCAGGCACCGCTTCAAGCTTTTAAAATGTAATTGTCATTGGTGCCACAATTTTGTTAGGAAAATTTACCCATACTACCCTAGGAACTAGTCATCTGGGTCATCTGACTGAGATATGGTCACGTTTTCCAAGTATTCCCTTGCCAGATCTGTCTAATTGCCTTTATTATTTGCATTATACTAGCAGTGTTCAAACAACACAGTGGAGGAAACAGTCCTTTCCCACAGAGCATATATTAAAAAAAAAGTCCTGTCCAAATATCTGTTTTTCTATATTTTCTTGTAGTAGAGACATTCAAAAAGGACTTAAGTGTCTCACCCACTCTGGAGTCATCAATAATTTTATCCTCCCTCCTGTGGTAACAGACCAAATTTTTCCCTGAGACCTCCTTTTCCCATGATGTAGTTATAAAAGCCCTAATTTCCCTAATGGCCTATGGGCCATTCCCTAATGGCCTGTGTGTCATGGACTCAAAGATCGTGCCCACTCGTGGCCCTGTGCGGTCCGTGGGGGTTGCCCCTTTCAGTGAGACAGCCCTTCTCGGAGGTCCACTCTCTCTCGGGGTCAGGCCCCTCCACCTCCTGGAGCCGCACCTCTCTGAGCCTTAGCACATCTGTCTCTCGCCGTGGGCCCCCCCCCCTCAGGGAGTCCACGTGCTCTGGACCCCTGGGGCCTCCTCACCCACGAAGGGGTTGATGCAACCCTGTTCTCTAGACTGGAGTGACTTTCAGCCAGCATAAAACAGGAGGGTTTATTGAGAGTTGAACCCAGCACAGGAAACTCTCAGGGCCTCAAGCCTGGCCTCCCTCAGCACAGCATAACCCAGTCCCTCTGCAGCCAGATGGGCTCTACCTGCTCCCCCTCTCCAGCCCAGAGCCACTCTGCTTCCCAGCTGGGCCTCCGATATCCCTGGCCCCAAGCCCCGCCTCTGTCCATTGTCTTCTCTCCAGGTAAACAGGGTCATGGTAAACAGGAAGGCCTGGGTCTCCTCTCCTCTCAGCCCTCCTCTGGCCCCCCTCTAGCTGGAACCGGCTGGTCAGGTAACTGGGGTCCTCTCTTCGCAGCCCATTTTCCTCCCACTGGCCAGAACTGGCTGAGACTCCTGAGCCGGGTCACCAGGTCACCGATCGCTGGGGTTTCCATCCTCCAGGCCATCGGCCGGGGTCCCAAGCTCTGGTCCTCTATACCAACAAACTCCTTCTCCCCTCACCTCATTAAACCAGTAACACCCGGGGACACTGAGTCCCCCTCCCTCTGCATGCAACCCACTGGAAAACACAGAAAAACCAAGAAACCCCCGCCACTTTGTCACATCTCTCCCCCTTTCGTGGCTGAACGGAGCAGGGTCACTTAGCCAGTGACCTGGAGAAGTTCAGGGCCCCCACCCTGTGATAAAACATCGGCTATAACATTGGCCCTCCCCCTCACATGGACCACCTCCATGTCATACCCCTGGAGGAGCAGGCTCCATCTCAGCAGCTTGGCATTAGCCCCTTTCATTTGATGTAGCCACTCAGGGGTGAATGGTCAGTGTACACAGTGAAGTGCCGCCCAAATAGATACTGCTGCAGTTTTTTGAGGGCCCACACCATGGCCAGGCATTCCTTCTCTATGGCCACATAATGCTGCTCCCGGGGCAGCTGCTTCTTGCTCAGGTACACAGTGGGGTGTCTTTCCCCCTTAGTATCAGTTTGCATCAGCACTGCCCCCAGCCCTGTGTCTGAGAAGTTGGTGAACACCAGGAAGGTTTGTTAAAATCCGTGTTTACCATCACCAGGCCCTGGATAAGTGCCTCCTTCAACGCACAGAGAGCCCTCTGGCACTGCTCGGTCCAGACCACCTTGTCCGGCTTTCCCTTCTTACACAGCTCCGTGAGGCGAGCTGCTAGGGAGCTAAAGTGGGGCACAAACCTCCGGTAGTACCCCACCATCCCAATGAAAGTCTGTACCTGCGCCTTAGTCTGGGGAGCAGCCAATCTTGGATTGCCTCCACCTTGGCCGGCTCCGGCTTCAGGTGGCCGCCCCCCCACACACCTTGTGGCCCAGGTATGAAACTTCCACCATCCCCACCTTGCAATTTCCAGTTTTTATGGTCAGTCCTGCATCCTGGAGGCGACCCAGCACCCTCTGCACCTGGGACACATGTTCCTTCCAGGTCTGGCTAAAGACACATTATTGTCAATATACGCCAGAGCAAAGTCCTCCATCCCCCTTAGCAACTGATCCACCAGGTGCTGGAAGGTGGCAGGTGCCCCCTTGAGGCCGAAAAGTAGGACCAGGAACTTGAAGACCCCGATTGGGGTGGTGAAGGCAGACTTTGCCCTGGCATCCTGCCAGTACCTGCCAGTAGTCTTTGGTAAGATCCATGGTAGTGAGGTACCGGGCACCCCCCAATTTGTCTAGGATCCCATTGGTCCTAGGCATGGGGTAGGCATTGGACACAGTGATGGCACTGAGCCTCCGATAGTCCACACAGAACCGGATCGACCCATCCTTCTTGGGGACCAGCACCACAGGTGAGGCCCAGGGGCTGGCGGACAGCTGGATCACCCCTAAAGCCAGCATATCCCTAACCTCTCTCTCCAGGTCCTGGGCTATTTTCCCATTGACCCTGAATGGGGAACACCTGATAGAAGGGTTGGTTCCCGTCTCCACCCGGTGAACAGCCGGGTTAGTGAGCCCAGGCCGGTTGGAGAACAGCTACCTGTATGAATGCAGCACCTCTCTGATCTCCGCCTGTTGGGCAGGGGTTAACTGGTCACAGAGGTGAATTGATTCCAGCGAGGGGTTAGCCCCAGCCTCAAGGAGGAGTCCCACCAGGGGATCCTCTCCCTTCTCCTCTCACTGCCCACAAACAGCCAGCACCAACTTCTCCCTGTCCCAGTACGGTTTCATCATGACACGATACACCCGGTGGCTGTGAGCCCGGCTGGACAGTTCCACTACATAGTTCACCTTGTTTACTTGTCTGATGACTTTGAAGGGGCCGTCCCAGGCAGCTTGTTCTTCCTCATGGGGATGAGGAGCATCACCTGGTCCCCGGTAGCATAGGAGCGGGCCCATGCTGAGTGGTTGTACCAGACCTTCTGCTTCCTCTGGGCCCTTGCTAGGTTTCCCATAGCCAAGTCCATGAGCTACACGAGCTTTTCCCGGAAAGCCAGTACATACTCCACCACTGATTCCCTGTTGGGAGAGGCCTTTCCCTCCCACTTGGCCCTCATCAAGTCCAGGGGTCCCCTCACCTTCCTCTCGTACAGCAATTCGAAAGGGGAGAACCCTGTGGATTCCTGGGGCACTTCCCTACATGCGAACAGCAGGTGGGTAAATACTTATCCAGTCCTGTGGATGCTGGTCCATAAAGGTTTTCAGCACCCTCTTTAGGGTCCCATTGAATCTCTCCACCAGCTTGTTGGACTGAGGGTAGTAGGCTGAGGCCCAGGTGTGTTGGACCCCACACTTTTTCCACAAGCACTGGAGCAGGGTTGACATGAAGTTAGACCCCTGGTGTGTAAAGACCTCCTTGGGGAACCCCACTCTGCTGCCGATGGTCAGCAGTGCATCTGCCACGGTGTCTGCCTCGATAGAGGACAAGGCCACCGCCTCGGGGTAGCACGTAGCGAAATCCACTACCACCAGGACGTATTTCTTCCCTGCCTGGGTCACCCTGCTGAGGGGCCCCACTATGTCCACGGCCACCTTCTGGAAAGGCTCCTCTATGATGGGCAAAGGTCTCAGCGGTGCTTTACCCTTGTCCCGGGCCTTCCCCGCGCTCTGGCAGGGGTCACAGGACCTGCAATACTGTTGGACAGCATCAAAGACCCCAGGCCAGTAAAAGTGGTGCAGCAGCCTTTGCCTGGTGCGCCGGATGCCGATACCCTGACAGGGGAATTTCGTGGGCCAAGTACAACAGTTTGCGGTGGTACCTCTGGGGAACCACCAACTGCTTCCCACCTTTCCAAGATTCAGTTTCCCCTGAACCAGCCCATTCCTGGTACAGGAATCCCTTCTCCCACAAGAATTGCTCCCAGCGGTCCTCCCCACTGGAACTCTGCACCGCCGTGGCCCGCCAGGGCCCTCAGTTTCTCCAAGGAGGGATCCACCCGCAGCTCCATTTGGAATTCAGCTGCTGGGTCTGAGGATACAGCCCTGGCTGGTGGTGCCTCAGTTTCCCCACCTTGGGACGGAGGCTCCAGCCCAGCCCTGTCGAGCCCTACCCTTGGCGCTTCGGGCCCCCAACTTGGGAGGACCCGCGACCCTCGCTGGCTCTGGCTCCGGGTAAGGACCAGGGTGCTCCGAGTGCCATCCGGCCAGTTCTCCAAGTCATTACCCATTAGCACCTCGGTAGGCAGGTGATCATGCACCCAGGGACGGCTCCAGACCCCAGCATGCCAACCGTGTGCTTGGGGCAGCATGCCACGGGGGGTGCTCTGCCGGTCGCCGGGAGGGTGGCAAGTGGCTCCAGTGGACCTTCCGCAGGCATCCCTGCAGAGGGTCCGCTGGTCCCAGGGCTCCGGTGGACCTCCCGCAGACGTGCCTGCGGAGGGTCCGCTGGTCCAGCGAGGCTTCGGTGGAGCCGCGGGACCAGCGGACCCTCCACAGGCACGCCTGCGGGAGGTCCACCGGAGCCGCGGGACCAGCGACCGGTAAAATGCTTCCTGCGGCATGCCGCCCTGCTTGGGGCGGCGAAATGTCTAGAGCCGCCCCTGCATGCACCCCGATCTCTTTGGGTCCTTCCTTAGCCCCCCCCAATTTCAGGTGTATCCTTGCTACAGGCACCTTGATGGGGGGCCCAAACATTCCCCTCAGGGTCATGTAGGCATCGGGCACTAGCTGGTCTGGGTCCACCACCTCGGACCGCACCAGCATCACCTCCACACCCGTGTCCCAGAAGCCCTGGGTGCTCCTTCCCCTCACCTCACTGGGGATGATGTGGCGATTGTCCCCTGGGGCCTGTCCCACGCTCACCCGGCGGATGGAGTATGGGTGCTCTGGACCTGGGGCCCCGCCTTCCCCTGCTGGCCTGGCCTGGCGGGCCCCTCCCCCTGGCACAGACCTCTCGACTGTGGACCCCTGCACCAGCAGTGTCCCCGCTCAGTGGGCTTCCACCCAGTTCACACTGCGCGGGTTCTACTTGGCCGCCATTTCCTTCATCTTCAGGCACTGGGCCACCTTGTGCCCCTTTTGGCCACAGTAATTACATGTCAGGTCCCGCAAGTCCCATGCAGGGGGTCGGCCTGCCCCGGTGTTCCCGGCCACCCCTGAGCTGGGCTTCCTGGAGTCCCACCTTGGAGAGATCTCTGGCTGACTCCCTTTCTGAGCCCCCAATGTGGGCCTTCCTCCTGCCCCCAATCTGCTGTTCACAAACTCATCCGCCAGTGCCCCTGCACTGCGCAGATCCTTGGGCTTCCGGTCCACTAGCCACATCTTAAGGTCCGGAGGGCAGATGTCATACAGCTGCTCCAACCCCACCAGGTTATACACGTCCTCTGCGGTAGTGGCCCCTGCGCCCTTCCCCCACTTGCGGAGATATTCCCCCAGCAGGTTGGCAACCCATAAGAACATAAGAAAGGCCGTACCGGGTCAGACCAAAGGTCCATCTAGCCCAGTATCTGTCTACCGACAGTGGCCAATGCCAAGTGCCCCTGAGGGAGTGAACCTAAAAGGTAACGATCAAGTGATCTCTCTCCTGCCATCCATCTCCATCCTCTGACGAACAGAGGCTAGGGACACCATTCTTACCCATCCTGGCTAATAGCCATTTATGGACTTAGCCACCATGAATTTATCCAGTCCCCTTTTAAACATTGTTATAGTCCTAGCCTTCACAACCTCCTCAGGTAAGGAGTTCCACAAGTTGACTGTGCGCTGTGTGAAGAAGAACTTCCTTTTATTTGTTTTAAACCTGCTGCCTATTAATTTCATTTGGTGACCCCTAGTTCTTGTATTATGGGAATAAGTAAATAACTTTTCCTTATCCACTTTCTCAACATCACTCATGATTTTATATACCTCTATCATGTCCCCCCTTAGTCTTCTCTTTTCCAAACTGAAGAGTCCTAGCCTCTTTAATCTTTCCTCATATGGGACCCTCTCTAAACCCCTAATCATTTTAGTTGCTCTTTTCTGAACCTTTTCTAGTGCTAGAATATCTTTTTTGAGGTGAGGAGACCACATCTGTACACAGTATTCGAGATGTGGGTGTACCATGGATTTATATAAGGGCAATAATATATTCTCAGTCTTATTCTCTATCCCCTTTTTAATGATTCCTAACATCCTGTTTGCTTTTTTGACCGCCTCTGCACACTGCGTGGACATCTTCAGAGAACTATCCACGATAACTCCAAGATCTTTTTCCTGACTCGTTGTAGCTAAATTAGCCCCCATCATGTTGTATGTATAGTTGGGGTTATTTTTTCCAACGTGCATTACTTTACATTTATCCACATTAAATGTCATTTGCCATTTTGTTGCCCAATCACTTAGTTTTGTGAGATCTTTTTGAAGTTCTTCACAATCTGCTTTGGTCTTAACTATCTTGAGTAGTTTAGTATCATCTGCAAACTTTGCCACCTCACTGTTTACCCCTTTCTCCAGATCATTTATGAATAAATTGAATAGGATTGGTCCTAGGACTGACCCTTGGGGAACACCACTAGTTACCCCTCTCCATTCTGAGAATTTACCATTAATTCCTACCCTTTGTTCCCTGTCCATTAACCAGTTCTCAATCCATGAAAGGACCTTTCCTTTTATCCCATGACAGCTTAATTTACGTAAGAGCCTTTGGTGAGGGACCTTGTCAAAGGCTTTCTGGAAATCTAAGTACACTATGTCCACCGGATCCCCCTTGTCCACATGTTTGTTGACCCCTTCAAAGAACTCTAATAGATTAGTAAGACACGATTTCCCTTTACAGAAACCATGTTGACTATTGCTCAAGAGTTTATGTTTTTCTATGTGTCTGACAATTTTATTCTTTACTATTGTTTCAACTAATTTGCCCGGTACCGACGTTAGACTTACCGGTCTGTAATTGCCGGGATCACCCCTAGAGCCCTTTTTAAATATTGGCGTTACATTAGCTAACTTCCAGTCATTGGGTACCGAAGCCGATTTAAAGGACAGGTTACAAACCTTAGTTAATAGTTCCGCAACTTCACATTTGAGTTCTTTCAGAACTCTTGGGTGAATGCCATCTGGTCCCGGTGACTTGTTAATGTTGAGTTTATCAATTAATTCCAAAACCCCCTTGTAAGTGACCCCTGAGGTCATGCGTACACCCCGGAATCGTTTCCTATTCACCTTCGGGGGTCAGTTCAAACTTCAGCAGCAAAGCCTGTGTGAACAGGTCGAAGTCCCCCGTCTCAACACCATCCATTTGGCTGAACGCCTCTATGGCCTTGGGACCCAGCAGAGGGATCAGACAGTGGAGCCTGTCTGCAGGGTCAGTCTGGTTCAGATCACAAGCCTTCTCAAAGGCTGTGAGATAGGCATCAATATCTGCCCCCCTCCTTCAACTGGAGCAGCAGTTTGGTGTCTAGAGTCCCCACCCCACTGGCGTCTCGGGGCCCTTCCCCACTTACCCCCCGGCAGGCCCTCTTGGCCTGCCTCTCGTCCAACTCCAACTCGTGCTTCCGCTGTTCTGCACAATCCTCTCGTTCTCTCTCTCTGCCCACCAGCTGCCGCTCCTCCAGGGCTAGCTCCTTTGCTTTCAGCTCCGCTCTAGTTTCTGCAGCTCCTCTAGGGAGGAACCTGACTGGGGTCTCCCTGTGCTGACTGGGGAGTCGGGTCTGACACCCTCCCGGTCGCTACACAGACTGCCCTCATGGCTACTCCCCGGCTCACCAGGCATCCCGGGAGCCCCCCGGGGTCTGGAGCCTGTTCCTCAGACTGGTCATTCTCTACAAGCTGAGCAATCAGCCGCTCCTTAGGGAGCCTCCCCATGCTCAGCCCTCTCCCCCTGCACAGACCTGCCAGGTCGCTCTTACGGAGCTGGTTCTAGGCCATTTCCAGACTGGTTCCGAAGTTCAATACCCTCGTTCTATCGCTGCCAGCCACTCACTGCCAAGTGCCTGTGCTCGCAGCCAAATGTCTACAGGGTGCATCCGCCAACCATCCTCTGCTGCCACGTTGTCACGGACTCACAGATCGTGCCCACTCATGGCCCCGTGCAGTCCGTGGGGGGGGTGCCCCTTTCAGTGAGACAGCCCTTCTCGGGGGGTCCACACTCTCTCGGGGTCAGGCCCCTCCACCTCCTGGAGCCGCACCTCTCTGAGCCTTAGCACGTCTGTCTCTTGCCATGGCCTCCCTCAGGGAGTCCACGCGCTCTGGACCCCCCTGGGCCTCCTCACCCCCGAAGGGGTTGATGCCCCCTGTTCTCTAGACCGGAGTGACTCTCAGCCAGCGAGAGTTGAACCCAGCACAGGAAACTCTCAGGGCCTCAAGCCTGGACTCCCTCAGCACAGCATATCCCAGTCCCCCTGCAGCCAGGTGGGCTCTGCCTGCTCCCCCTCTCCAGCCCAGAGCCACTCTGCTTCCCAGCTGGGCCTCCGATATCCCTGGCCCCAAGCCCCGCCTCTGTCCATTGTCTTCTCTCCAGGTAAACAGGGTCATGGTAAACAGGAAGGCCTGGGTCTCCTCTCCTCTCAGCCCTCCTCTGGCCCCCTCTAGCTGGAACCGGCTGGTCAGGTCACCGGAGTCCTCTCTTTGCAGCCCATTGTCCTCCCACTGGTCAGAACTGGCTGTGACTCCTGAGCCGGGTCTCCGGGTCACCAGGTCACTGATCGCTGGGGTCTCCATCCTCCAGGCCATCGGCCAGAGTCCCAAGTTCCCTCTCCGGTCCTCTGTACCAACAAACTCCCTCTCCCCTCACCTCGTTAAACCAGTAACACCCGGGGACACTGAGTCCCCCTCCCTCTGCATGCAACCCACTGGAAAACACAGAAAAACCAAGAAAACCCCCCTCTTCGTCACACAATGTTAACTCATTCTGCCTTCTAGCTGCCCTTTTCTTCCTCTATAGCCATAGCCATAGAGTTGGCATAGCGTGTACCATATAGTGTCTTTGGATTTCCTCCATTTCCTTCATTATGGTGGATTCTTCCTCCCACTGTTCCTTAATCATTCCCAAACTCTGTTTTTATGAAATCAGATATCCTTGTAATGCTGCATTAGCCAGCTTTCTACTTGACTTACTTGTCTGTTGGAAATGCCCTGTCTCTCCTTTGACAGAAAGTTCCTGTTTCACTTCATTCCTACCTAGTTTAAAGTCACCAGGCAAGTCCAGTTAGCTGTGAAGCCTGGAAGCTGATCTATCTTTTAACTGAGCTCCCACAGTACTTAAAGGTTTAAATATTGTTTTTTAAAAGAAGGTTAAGTCAGATGCTTGGGTGATATAAATCAGCATAGATTCATGGATGACAGGCTGAGGATCTGGCCCACGGGGAGGATGTAAACCATATTGTACAGCTTCAGCAACAGAGGAAGTGTCGTATTAAAAGCAGAATACTGAGAGTCAGGACTCCTGGATTCTAGCCCCAATAACTGTAAAGCCTTTTTAGAGCCTTGAAAAGTAACACCCACAGAGATTTAAAAAACAGCAAAAGGCAATAAAATGCAAATCGTGAGCGCTGTGGGAACCATACAATTGTATTTCCTTCTGTATGGGCCTGTACTATCTACCAAATCATTATGGTATTTTTGCATTCTATCTTTCCACAAGGTCTCAGGAAGATGCCAGAAATGCTGCCCCATAGAAGTGCCCTTCTGGCTCTGCTCTTGATTGCTGCCATTCTGCCACTCGCATGCTCCTATGTTCTTATTCATCACACTAGCTCAGGAGGGCAATGCCAAGAGTCTTGTGAGTATCGTGGTTACAGTTACACTTGGTGCAAGCAACTAGGAGGCAAGAAGGCGGCCTGGGATTACTGCTCCTCAAAACCAGGTTTGGAGGCCTCTGGAAAACGTTGTGCAACTCCCTGCGAGCTCTGGGGTGCTTCTTACCATAGCTGCTATTTGCAGGATGGTAATTGGGGCTACTGTGGACTAATTACCAGATGGGATCACGCCAAATATTCCCAAGAGAACAAGCTGTGTATCAGCCAGTGCCGAGCAACCCAGGGAACTTTCCAGTGCAATACACTTGACGGCATTGAACCCTGCGCCCCCTTCCCTGATGTGACCACCAGAGGCCTCCCCTGCCACAACAACTACCGATGTGCCCGTTATGGGCACAGTGGATACCGGTGCCATACTGACAAAGACGAGGACAGCTGGGCATACTGTGGGAGGAGGAGCCTGGATGAATGTGTGTGGATTTCCCACCAGACCAATGCTACCCAAGGAGAGTTCTGCATCCTTAGTTATGCCCAAGGAGGAGACGACAATATCACTTTCCGCCGAGAGAGGCAAGACAAATTGATCCATCCTGCCAAAGAGCAGTTCCAAAATGCTACCTACCTTATTGATAGCATTACCTCCAGCATCAGCATCCCTGACTCTTGGGCCCTGGGCTCAGTGCATCTACACAAGCAGGAAGAAATCTTCTGTAAGGGTATCAACTACACCAACTTGGTGCTGCAAATAAGCAAATCCACAGAGTTCTATTTGCCTATCGCTCGGGTCCTCTTCCCAAAGACCCTGGATGCTGATGAGTTCCTGCGCTTAGCACTGTACACTAGTCTCCACAGTGCCTTTTACCCACCTGCTTACGCCATTGTTGTATCTCTTAATGAACCAATGTTGTGTTCTATTAACACCTATGACATGAAGAACTAATTCAACCTGCTCCTTGCTTGACATTGTCTAATTTTATGTTGCTGACTTCCCACATTAACACTTATTTAGTCTCCACACTATCACTGCCCATCATTTCACTGCAAAGATGCAAATACTATGATTGTTCATATTGTGTAAAACACTGAATCAAACAGAGTCCCTTCCTAAAAGCATTCTATCCTGAAACAGCATTCAGAGAGCTGCCTATTGCCAGTAGTTGTCTTTGTACACAGAGAGATCATAATCATTCATGCACGGTTGGAATGTGACTGATTCTGCTTGTGCACTGTTTGTACTAATCTCTCTCCATATGAGGTTATATTTTTGAATTAATTATCTCCCCTTGGTACAGATGACATTTCAAATAAAGGGAAAACTTCTTGTGATTATGTGCAGTTATTACATTTTTACATGCAGAATCTCACTTCTTGCCATACAAGATGAACCCATCCAATCCAATAGCTCAATTAAATACCCAAAAGCTTAATTAACACAGAGCTGGGGATGCCCAGTGGTACCTGATGCCCTTCCAGAATGCTGAGTTCAACTACACTCAAAGCTCTAAAAACCAGGAAGCACAGAGTTAAGGTACATGCCACCTGTGACCCAGGAACCACTGGATGCCAGCTGGCAGAGGGCACAGGGGATGAAAAAGATTTTCAGGACGAAATGTCCAAAAGGACTTCCTCCAGAATGCAAGGAACATGTACCACCCACATCCTCTGAAAGCTACCCATTTATTGTGACATGCTCTGACCACTGCACCAGTGAGTTTGGGCCCTACCTTAGTAGCTTTCAGAGGATGTATGTGGTGCATGTTCCTGGCATTGTATTGTCAAGGAAATTAGCATTAATTAAATAGAATGAAGATGAAAGGCACTAATAAGCAGTTAGGGTAATGTAATCATGCTGAGCAATGGCACTGAGTGTGATCATGGGGGTTCCTGATACGCAGCCCTACTAAGTTGGGCTGCACATAACATTTCCTGATTCTTATAACTTTGGTGCAGAGCTAGGGCCTATGGGGGTACTGAAACAGTGAAAGGGAATGTGGGTGGGTGAGCAAGAGAGAGAGAGAGGGGTGTTAGAACAGTGCAGTGGGCATTGGGTTGGTAGGTTTCAGGGAGGGGAGTGAATGGGGAAACTAGGGGGTGGGGGGAAGGAGTTGAGGAGTTTGGGGCAGTGGTAAGGGGCAGGAGCTTTAAAGAGGAGGGATGGAAGGAGGCTAGGGAGCTTTATCTTTGGAGCATGTGAGGATCAGAGAGTAGTAGTTTGGGAATGGAGGGAGGGAAGACATAGGGGAGGGTGACAGGGAGGTCTGTCAGCCCCTTATTCTCCCCTCCAGTTTGAAGGTGATGCTCCCTCCCCTCCTCTTCTCCTGGCTTAGCCAGGCAGTAGAGGGTAGGGGAAGATAACTCCCATTTAAAGCCCCATCTCCAGGGTAATGGCTTGGGCTGGAGGGGGTGTGCCTCACAAAAGGGCAGGAGGGCTGAGCCCCTCTCTCTGGTATGAGCCAGGATCAGGGGGTGCCTGCTGCTCTGTCGGGGCTGCGTGCCTCTCCCAACACCCCCCCATGTGAGCCACAATCTGGGGGGCAGGCAGAGCCCCCATCTTGCTTAGGCTGCCTCCAGCAGTGGGAAAGGGGCTCCAGGCTTATCGTCCCCACCATGCACCCAAGCTGCCTTTCCTGTTCAGTGAGCACAGTGAGAGTGCTGCAGCACACCTGCTGCAATTCAGATGAGAACACAAACAATGGCACATTTGCCAACCTCTTCCTGGTGCCTAGTGTCAGGTCTGGGAGGCAGAATTAAGTTTGCATTGAGGGGATGGTGTGAAGCTTCCTGGGGGTACTCAGGGCTACCATCTGCCCATAGCACAAGTAAGCCTTGGCTGTGGCTGCAAGGGGTTAGTGCCCCAACTCTACTGACAAGCACCTCCTCCCCCACCCCCCCAGCCTATACAGGCCCTGCTCTCTCTCCAGGTTAGAGATAGGCACACTTCAACCCCACGGCACTCCAAGTGTCTCCCTGGAGTGCCCAGCAGGTGTTCCACTGGACACATGCACTAGTCATAGATGCGCTGGTCCCTAAGAAGCAGTACACCCCAGTTTATCACTTACATCTTAGATCACCACTTTGTTTAGCACATCACACTTAAAAGTAAAGTTTATTTAACAACATAAGGAGAGCTGAGTGATAGCTGGTAGAACTGTAAACAAATGATTACATGTAAAATAAAATCATAACACACACTCTCGAACCTCGATTTAATTAACATACTACTCTCATGTCTAATAATGTATTATTCACCAGCATTTTAAGAACATAAGAATGGCCATATGGGGTCAGACCCAAGGGCCATCTAACCCAGTGCCCCATCTTTCAACAGTGGCCAATACCAGGTGCTTTAAAGGGAATGAACAGAACAAGTAATCATCAATCATCAACAGGGGAGGGATAGGTCAGTGGTTTGAGCACTGGCCTGCTAAACCTAGGGTTGTGAGTTCAATCCTCGAGCGGCCACTTAGGGATCTGGGGCAAATATCAGTACTTGGTCCTGCTAGTGAAGGCAGGGGGCTAAACTTGATGACCTTTCAGGGGTCCCTTCCAGTTCTATGAGATAGATATAGCTCCATATTAAATTACTAAAGTGATCTATCCCCTGCCATCCACT
Organism: Mauremys mutica; assembly: GCF_020497125.1. Taxonomy (NCBI): domain Eukaryota; kingdom Metazoa; phylum Chordata; order Testudines; family Geoemydidae; genus Mauremys; species Mauremys mutica. Next base: position 371,402,195 of record NC_059072.1, on the reverse strand, counting down.
TCTGGCAAACAGAGCCTCTGGCCACCATCCTGCTATTGGACCTATTCTCCATGAACGTATCTAGTTCTTTTTTTGAACCCTGTTATAGTCTTGGCCTTCACAACATCCTCTGGCAGAGTTCCACAGGTTGACTATGCATTGGGCTGAGTCCCTTTTTCATGAGACAAGCCATGCAGGCAGCTTGTCTCCTGGGTGAAGGATGTGATTGGAATAACAGAGACTTGGTGGGATAACTCACATGACTGGAGTACTGTCATGGATGGACATAAACTGTTCAGGAAGGGCAGAAAAGGTGGGGGAGTTGCATTGTACGTAAGAGAGCAGTATGACTGCTCAGCGCTCCAGTATGACACTGCAGATAAACCTGAGCATCTCTAGATTAAGTGTACAAGTGTGAGCAAGAAGGGTGATGTCATGGTGGGAGTCTGCTATAGACCACCAGACCAGGGGGATGAGGTGGACGAGGCTTTCCTCCAGCAACTAACAGAAGTTACTAGATCACAGGCCCTGGTTCTCATGGGAGACTTCAATCACCCTGATATCTGCTGGGAGAGCAATACAGCAGTGCACAGACAATCCAGGAAGTTTTTGGAAAGTGTAGGGGACAATTTCCTGGTGGAAGTGCTGGAGGAACCAACTAGGAGCAGAGCTCTTCTTGACCTGCTGCTAGCAAACAGGAAAGAATTAGTAGGGGAAGCAAAAGTGGATGGGAACCTGGGAGGCAGTGACCATGAGATGGTCGAGTTCAGGATCCTGACACAAGGAAGAAAGGAGAGCAGCAGAATACAGACCCTGGACTCCAGAAAAGCAGACTTTGACTCCCTCAGGGAACTGATGGGCAGGATCCCCTGGGAGAATAACATGGGGGGGGAAAGGAGTCCAGGAGAGCTGGCTGTATTTTAAAGAATCCTCATTGAGGGTGCAGGAACAAACCATCCCGATGTGTAGAAAGAATAGTAAATATGGCAGGCGACCAGCTTGGCATAACAGTGAAATCCTTGCTGATCTTAAAAACAAAAGAAGAAGCTTACAAGATATGGAAGACCCACAGTATTCTTGCCGGCAAGTTAAAGAAGTACGGGTTGGCTGAATGGACTGTACGGTGGATAGAAAGCTGGCTAGATTATCGGGCTCAACAGGTAGTGACCAATGGCTCTATGTCTAGTTGGCAGCCAGTATCAAGCGGAGTGCCCCAAAGGTCGGTCCTGGGGCCAGTTTTGTTCAATATCAATATCTTCATTAATGATCTGGAGGATGGCGTGGATTGCACCCTCAGCAAGTTTGCAGATGACACTAAACTGGGAGGAGTGGTAGATACGCTGGAGGGTAGGGATAGGATACAGAGAGATCTAGACAAATTAGAGGATTGGGCCAAAAGAAATCTGATGAGGTTCAACAAGGACAAGTGCAGAGTCCTGCACTTAGGACGGAACAATCCCATGCACTGCTACAGACTAGGGACCGAAAGGCTAGGCAGCAGTTCTGCAGAAAAGGACCTAGGTAGGGGTTACAGTGGATGAGAATCTGGATATGAGTCAACAGTGTGCCCTTGTAGCCAAGAAGGCTAATGGCATTTTGGGCTGTATACGTAGGGGCACTGCCAGCAGATCGAGGGATGTGATCATTCCCCTCTATTTGACATTGGTGAGGCCTCATCTGGAGTACTGTGTCCAGTTTTGGGCCCCATACTACAAGAAGGATGAGGAAAAATTGGAAAGAGTCCAGCGGAGGGCAACAAAAGTGATTAGGGGGCTGGAGCACATGACTTATGAGGAGAGGCTGAGGGACCCGGGACTGTTTAGTCTGCAGAAGAGAAGAATGAGGGGAGATTTGATAGCTGCTTTCAACTACCTGAAAGGGGGTTCCAAAGAGGATTGATCTAGACTATTCTCAGTGGTAGCAGATGACAGAACAAGGAGTAATGGTCTCAAGTTGCAGTGAGGGAGGTTTAGGTTGGATATTAGGAAAAACTTTTTCACTAGGAGGGTGGTGAAGCACTGGAATGGGTTCCTTAGGGAGGTGGTGGAATCTCCTTCCTTAGAAGTTTTCAAGGTCAGGCTTGACAAAGCCCTGTCTGGGATGATTTAGTTGGGGATTGGTCCTGCTTTAAGCAGGGCGTTGGACTAGATGACCTCCTGAGGTACTTTCCAACCCTGATAGTCTATGATTCTATGACGCAGGATAGTAGTCTACAGGGCCTACCATTAAATGTTGGCCCCACCCATTGACCCATCAGGACACACCACTGGTCAGGTTGACTTGGCTCTTAGGCCCTGCCCACCTGTCACCATAAGACCCCCCCAGGGTTTTACTTCCAGGGTCAAGATGGACACACGCCTGGAAGCATGGGGAGGGCATGTTGTCACAGAGTTAATAGTAAAGAATAAAATTGTCAGACACCTAGAAGAACATAAATTGTTGGGCAAAAGTCAACATGGTTTCTGTAAAGGGAAATCGTGTCTTACTAATCTATTAGAGTTCTTTGAAGGGGTCAACAAACATGTGGACAAGGGGGATCCGGTGGACATAGTGTACTTAGATTTCCAGAAAGCCTTTCACAAGGTCCCTCACCAAAGGCTCGTACATAAATTAAGTTGTCATGGGATAAGAGGGAAGGTCTTTTCATGGATTGAGAACTGGTTAAAAGATAGGGAACAAAAGGTAGGAATTAATGGTAAATTCTCAGAATGGAGAGGGGTAACTAGTGGTGTTCCCCAAGGGTCAGTCCTAGGACGAATCCTATTCAACTTATTCATAAATGATCTGGAGAAAGGGGTAAACAGTGAGGTGGCAAAGTATTGCAGACGATACTAAACTGCTCAAGATAGTTAAGACCAAAGCAGACTGTGAAGAACTTCAAAAAGATCTCACAAAACTAAGTGCTTGGGCAACAAAATGGCAAATGAAATTTAATGTGGATAAATGTAAAGTAATGCACATTGGGAAAAATAACCCCAACTATACGTACAATATGATGGGGGCTAATTTAGCTACAATGAATCAGGAAAAAGATCTTGGAGTCATCGTGGATAGTTCTCTGAAGATGTCCACGCAGTGTGCAGAGGCAGTCAAAAAAGCAAACAGGATGTTAGGGATAATTAAAAAGGGGATAGAGAATAAGAAGGAGAATATATTATTGCCCTTGTATAAATCAATGGTATGCCCACATCTTTAAAAAGTAGAAGTTAAATCCTAGTGAGAATAACAGAACGGAGCATAAACTCTGGCAAGTGAAGTGTAAAAATATAATTAGGAAGGCCAAAATAGAATTTGAAGAACAGTTAGCCAAAGACTCAAAAAGTAATAGAAATTTTTTTTTTTAAGAACATCAGAAGCAGGAAGCTGCTAAACAACCAGTGGGGCCACTTGACAATCAAGATGGTAAAGGAGCACTCAAGGCGATAAAGCCATTGTGGAGAAACTAAATGAATTCTTTCATCAGTCTTCATGGTTGAGGATGTGAGGGAAATTGCAAAACCTGAGCCATTCTTTTTAGGTAACAAATCTGAGGAACTGTTCCAGATTGAGATGTCATTAGAGGTGGTTTTGGAACAAACTGATAAATTAAACAGTAATAAGTAACCAGGACCAGATGCTGTTCACCCAAGAGTTCTGACGGAACTCAAATATGAAATTGCAGATCTAACTGTGGTTTGTAACCTAACATTTAAATTAGCTTCTGTACCAAATGACTCGAGGATAGCTAACATGATGTCAATTTTTAAAAAGGGCACCAGAGGTGATCCCGGCAATTACAGGCTCGTAAGCCTAACTTCTGTACCGGGAAAATTGGTTGAAACTATAGTAAAGAACAGAATTGTCAGACACATAGATGACCATAATTTGTTGGGGAAGATTGAACATGGATTTTGTAAAGGGAAATCATGCCTCACCAATTTACTAGAATTCTTTGAGGGGGTCAACAAGAATGTGGACAAGGGGGATTCAGTGGTGTAGTAAGAAGAGGGCCTGAAACATAAGCCCATGTATCAGAGACCTGGTATGAGGCCCGAGGCGTAGGCTAAAGTAGTCAAACCTTTGCTGATACAATATAAAGCAAAGTTAAGTTGTGAGCAAGAGGCAGACCTCAAGCTGCAGAGAATCCTCCAGCAAGTGACCCATGCCCCATGCGGCAGAGGAAGGTGAAAAACCTCCAGGGCCTCTGCCAATCTGCCCTGGAGGAAAATTCCTTCTTGACCCCAAATATGGCGATCAGTTAAACCCTGAGCATGTGGGCAAGACTCACCTGCCAGCACCCAGGAAAGAATTATCTGCAGTAACTCAGATCCCATCCCATCTAACATCCCATCACAGACCACTGAGCATACTTACCTGCTGATAATCAAAGATCAATTGCCAAAATTAATTGCCAAAATTAGGCTATCCCATCATACCATCCCCTCCATAAACTTATCAAGCTTAGTCTTGAAGCCAGATGTGTCTTTTTCCCCCACTACTCCCCTTGGAAGGCTGTTCCAGAACTTCACTCCTCTAATGGTTAGAAACTTTCGTCTAATTTCAAGTCTAAACGTCCTAGTGTCCAGTTTATATCCATTTGTTTTTGTGTCCACATTGGTACTAAGCTTAAATAATTCCTCTCCCTCCCTAATATTAATCCCTCTGGTATATTTATAAAGAGCAAGCATATCCCCACTCAACCTTCTTTTGGTTAGGCTAAACAAGTCAAGCTCTTTGAGTCTCCTTTCATAAGACAGGTTTTCCATTCCTCGGATTATCCTAGTAGCCCGTCTCTGAACCTGTTCCAGTTTGAATTCATCCTTCTTAAACATGGGAGACCAGAACTGCACACAGTATTCCAGATGAGGTCTCACCAGTGCCTTGTACAACGGTAATAACACCTCCTTATCTTTGCTGGAAATACCTCGCCTGATGCATCCTAAAACTGCATTAGCTTTTTTAACGGCCATATCACATTGGCGGCTCATAGTCATCCTGTGATCAACCAATACTCCGAGGTCCTTCTCCTCCTCTGTTACTTCCAACTGATGTGTCCCCAATTTATAACTAAAATTCTTATTATTAATCCCTAAATGCATGACCTTGCACTTTTCACTATTGAATGTCATGGTATTACTATTACTCCAGTTTACAAGGTCATCCTTCCAGCCTGACAGTTCACCCTTCAGTATGACCCGTTGTAGTCTCCCCTTTAACCAGTTCCTTATCCACCTTTCAATTTTCATATTGATCCCCATCTTTTCCAATTTAACTAATAATTCCCCATGTGGAACTGTGTCAAATGCCTTACTGAAATCGAGGTAAATTAGATCTACTGCATTTCCTTTGTCTAAATAATCTGTTACCTTCTCAAACAAGGAGATCAGGTTGGTTTGGCACCATCTATCTTTTGTAAAACCATGTTGTAATTTGTCCCAATTACCATTGACCTCAATGTCCTTAACTACTTTCTCCTTCAAAATTTTTTCCAAGAACTTACATACTATAGATGTCAAACTAACAGGCCTATAGTTACTCGGATCACTTTTTTTCCCTTTCTTAAAAATAGGAACTATGTTAGCAATTCTCCAGTCGTACGGTACAACCCCTGAGTTTACCGATTTATTAAAAATTCTTGCTAATGGGCTTGCAATTTCATGTGCCAGTTCCTTTAATATTCTTGGATGAAGATTATCTGGGCCCTCCGATTTTGTCCCATTAAACTGTTCGAGTTTGGCTTCTACCTCAGTCCATTATCCCTAAGCTCCTCATTAGCCTTATTAAAGACTGAGGCAAAGTATTTATTTAGATATTGGGCCATGCCTAGGTTATCCTTAACCTCCATTCCATCCTCAGTGTTTAGCGGTCCCACTTCTTCTTTCTTTGTTTTTTTCTTATTTATATGGCTATAGAACCTTTTACTATTGGTTTGAATTCCCTTTGCAAGGTCCAACTCTACATGGCTTTTAGCCTTTCTCACTTCATCCCTACATGTTCTGACCTCAATAAGGTAGCTTTCCTTGCTAATCCCGCCCATCTTTCACTCCTTGTAGGCTTTCTGCTTTTTCTTAATCACCTCTCTGAGATGCTTGCTCATCCAGCTTGGTCTACAACTCCTGCCTATAGTTTTTTTCCCCTTTCTTGGGATGCAGGCTTCTGATAGTTTCTGCAACTTTGACTTGAAGTAATTCCAGGATTCCTCCACCTTTAGATCCACAAGTTCTTCAGTCCAATCCACTTCCCTAACTAATTTCCTTAATTCTTTAAAGTTAGCCCTTTTGAAGTAAAAAACCCTAGTCCCAGATCTGTTTTTGTTTATCCTTCCATCTAGTTTGAACTGAATTAGCTCATGATCACTCAAACCAAGATTGTCCCCTACAACCATTTCTTCTATGAGGTCCTCACTACTCACCAAAACCAAATCTAAAATGGCATCCCCTCTTGTTGATTCTTCAACTACTTGGTGAAGAAATCCATCAGCTATCATATCCAGAAAAATCTGAGCCCTATTATTGTTACTAGCACTTGTCCTCCAGTCTATATCTGGGAAGTTAAAGTCTCCCATGATCACACAAGTATCAGAGGGGTAGCCGTGTTAGTCTGGTTCTGTAGAAGCAGCAAAGAATCCTGTGACACCTTATAGACTAACAGACGTTTTGCAGCATGAGCTTTCGTGGATGAATACCCACTTCTTCGGATGCAAGATCACACAATTCCCCTTAGTGTTTACTTCATTAAAAACATTAAAGAGGTCTCTATCCATATCCAAATCAGATCCCGGTGGTCTGTAGCACACCCCAAGCACTATCTCAGGGGAGGCTCTAGTAGCTTTCTTTCCCAGTGTGATTTTTGCCCAGACAGACTCTGTCTTATCCATTCCATCACTTCTTATTTCTTTACAGTTAACCTCATCATTGATATACAATGCTACTCCACCACCTTTGCCTTTATTTCTGTCTTTCCTAAACAGCACATAGCCTTCAATACCTGTACTCCAGTCATGACTACTATTCCACCATGTTGCTGTTATCCCTATAATATCCGGTTTCACTTCCTGCACCAGTAGCTCTAGTTCCTCCATTTTGTTACATAGGCTCCTCGCATTAGTGTACAGACATCTTAATTTTTGCTGTTTGGCTTCACTGACATTCTTTACCTGGTTAGGCACAGACATTCTACCACCAGTATCACCTATTAGACTGGTATCTACACTAGCCTTCCTCCTTATGTCAATTCTTCTGCCCCCGGCTGTATCCTCTCTTTGTTTTCTGCCCTCTCAAGGTTAAATTCCAGCATGGAGATTACCTGGACATCTCCCCCAAATTCATAGTTTAAAGCTCTCTTAATCAGTTGGGCGAGCCTCCATCCTAGAAGTCTATTTCCCTCCTTACTCAGGTGAAGTCCATCCCGAGAGAACAGTCTTCTGTCCATAAATGCTTCCCAGTGGCCGTACATCCCAAAGCCCTCCTTATAGCACCACTGCCTGAGCCATCTGTTGATCGCCATAATCTTGTCACACCTTTGTTGCCCTTCTCTAGGAACCGGCAGAATCCCACTGAAGATCACCTGAGCCTCGATTTCCTTAAGCGTCTTCCCCAGTCTGGCATAGTCTCCCTTGATACGTTCCAGCGAGAATCTAGCCGTATCATTTGTTCCCACATGACAGACAATCAACGGATTCTTTCCCGCTCCCGTTAGGATCCTTTTCAGCCTCAGGTCCGCATCCCATATCTTAGCACCCGGAAGACAGCACACCCTTCTATTCTCCGGATCAGCTCTAGTTACAGGCCTGTCTATTCTTCTCAGTAAGGAGTCCCCAATCACGTAGACCTGCCTTTTCCTGGTGCCTAGGTCTCAGTCTCCCCTGCAACCCCCCCCTGTAAACTCCCACTGAAACTCCCCTGTTTACAGCTCTGTTTGCTGGCTGCTGTGCCGCTGCATCCGTCTATGCCGCTGCCTGACTGGCTGGCTACTTTTATAGGACCCCTAAGCAGACAAGCCCCACCCCCTAAACAGGGCTCAGCTTCTCTCCCAGCACACTGCAAATAGGGGTATCCCCTAGAGGTCTGTACTGGGACCAATACTATTCAATATATTCACAAATTATCTGAAAAAAGGGGTAAACAGTTAGGTGGCAAGATTTGCAGATACAAAACTACTCAAGATAGTTAAGTCCCAGACAGACTGCAAAGAGCTACAAAAGGATCTCTCAAAACTGGGTGACTGGGCAACAAAATGGCAGATGACATTCAGTGTTGATAAATGCAAAGTATTGCCCATTGGAAAACATAATCCCAACTATACATATAAAATGATGGGATCTAATTTAGCTGTTACCACTCAAGAAAGATCTTGGGAGTCATTATGGATAGTTCTCTGAAAACATCTACTCAATGTGCAGCGGCAGTCCAAAAAGCAAACAGAATATTGGGAATAATTAAGAAAGGGATAGATAAGAAGATGGAAAATATCATATTGCCTCTATATAAATCCATGGTACACCCACATCTTGAATACTGTGTGCAGATGTGGTCGCCCCATCTCAAAACAGATATATTGGAATTGGAAAAGGTTCAGAAAAGGGCAACAAAAATGATAAGGTGCATGAAACTGCTTCTGTATGAGGAGAGATCTAGACTGTTCTTAGTGGTAGAAGATGACAGAACAAGGAGTAATGGTCTCAAGTTGCAGAGGGGGAGGTTTAGGTTGGACATTAGGAAAAACTTTTTCACTAGTAGGGTGGTGAAGAACTGGAATGGGTTACCTAGGGAGGTAGTGGAATCTCCTTCCTTAGAGGTTTTTAAGGTCAGGCTTGACAAAGCCCTGGCTGGGATGATTTAGTTGGGTTTGGTCCTGCTTTGAGCAGGGGGTTGGACTAGATGACCTCCTGAGGTCCCTTCCAACCCTGCGATTCTATGATTCTATGAGAGATTAATAAGATTTGGACTTTTCAACTTGGAAAAGAGACAACTAAGAGGGGGTATAATAGAGGTCTATAAAATCATGACTGGAGTGGAGTAAGTAAATAAGGAATTGTTATTTAGTCATTCTCATAACTGAAGAACTAGGAATTACCAAATGAAATTAATGGGCAGCAGGTTTAAAACAAACAAAAGGAAGTATTTCTTCACACAACGCACTGTCAACCTGTGGAACTCTTTGCTAGAAGATGTTGTGAAGGCCATGTTGTGAAGGCTATAACAAGGTTCAAAAAAGAACTAGATAAGCTCATGGCTATCTACCAGGATAGGCAGGGATGGTGTCCCTAGCCTCTGTTTTCCAGAGGCTGGGAATGGGTGACAGGGAATGGATCACTTGATTATTACCTGTTCTGTTCATTCCCTCTGGGGCACCTGGAATTGGCCACTGTCAGAAGACAGGATACTGGGCTAGTCTGACCCAGTGTGGCCATTTTTATGTTCTCTTCTACATCTCCAGGGATTCTGGCATCACCCTACCCAACAGCTGTGGAGGTGACTGATTGCTTTGATGGAACAGGGAAACTTCCTATAATGGGATGGGAGTGCATCAGGATACGTGAGGCATGAGCTGCAGGGCTGAGTCTGCTTAGTGTCTTCCCTACACTAGACAAATGTTTTGCCCCCAGCGCCCCTGAAACCCCCCCCACAATCTTTGGCTAATTGTGGTTCTACTGCATACCCTAGGAATTAGGCCGGCTCCCTCATTTCATCCGGAGGGGCTGTGGCATCAGCAGAAAAAGCAGCATTGGGATGATTTTACTATGTAAAATAATGAGAGAGAACAATAGAAAAAAAGTAGGATACATTCATGTAGGCAATGCCAGCCACTCTTCCCAGAGTCACTGCTCAGACCACCATGCTGTCACATCACCTCTCTAGGTCTTCAGCCACTTTTCAACTCCCCCACTGCCCAGGGTATTGTTGCTGTTCTATGTTCTTGGACCTCCCCACTGCCATCAGGCCAGATTACTGCTCTGGGTGGCAATCCCTTGTGGGACCACATCACCGGCTTGTGCCGCAGTACACCCACTTCTGCCATAGGGCCACCTGGCCTCTGCAGTATGCAATTGCACCATCTTCCCATGCTGCAGCTCTGTGGTTCTATCCTGGTTTATCTCCCATCACTGACTGGTCAGGATGTTGCTGAGGCCTAAGCAGACGGGGTGCAGGTTGAGATGGGTCCCGAAGGAGAAGCAGTTCCCACCACCACCAATAAGCAGCAGCTCGCTTTTGTCCGGCAGAAAGATGCTGCTGTGATTGTGCAGCATTAATGGCCACTTCAGGGACACCTGGAAAAGAACGAGAGTCCTGTGAGGGAAACGTACACTGTCTGTTCCAGGCGAGCTGGCCAGACAGGCACTGGAGAGGTGCATGGAGGCCAACAGGGAGCACGGGAAGTGATGGTGGTGCATGGACAAAGTGCTCAAAGCCTGGGAGGTGGAGGGAGTCTGGGTGCTCAGAGACCCAGAGTGTGTGGATCAGCCCAACAATTCAGAATTCTTTTCTAGAACAAAGAGCAGGGGGCAGAGCAGGGGCAGGGGCCAGGCTGCTGAAAGTTTATTTATGGAAGCCAGTGACCTTTCACAAATTACAAAAAAAGTTCTGAGGAAAGAGGAGCCTCCTCTAGCCCACCCCAGCCGTAGCCCTCTGTCTCCTCCATTCATTCAGCTTCCCAAAGGCAGCATCCTTGATCCTGATCTCTCCTCTTCCCACAGACTCTGAGACTCCTATGGCCTGGGCCATCTTGGCCTCTCCCTCCTCTAGTCTTGGCTACAGCAGCTCCCCACCATTTGGCCTCACTGAGCCCCAGAATCCCATCTCTGCTGAGATCCCCATCCACTCTGTCCAGGCTGAGTCTAGCTGGCAGATGCAGCGGCATCCTATTCTGGTCCCAATTTATCCCTTTCTGTATTCTCTATTCCAGGGGCCTAGTCAGTGACAATCAACAGAGCCCAAGAGACTGCTCCTCCCTTCATGGAACACAGATTCCTCCTGGAAAGGGGGTTGTTTCAGCACTTACTGTGTCAATCTGATAATCCAAGCTGAAACCCGTCATCAGGTCAATCACAGTCACACCGGGTACTGATTCAGAGTGAAGCCATACTCCCCCCACAAGCAGGAGTTTCCCATCATGTACATGGGCAGTGTGTGAATACCTGTGGAGAGAGTTCAGAGAGACAACTCCAATGATGAGGAGAGTGAGATATAGGGCATGTACTTATTGTCCCATGGGATCGTCACTGACCTGGGGATGAAAGGAGGGTGAGTCTCTACACCCTGCCACTGAAAGCCACTCCCAGTCGGTCTCAGAAAGAGCACTGAGTTCAACGGTTGCCCAGCTGCTCCCAGGCCCCCTGCAATGAGCACTCCCCCGTCCCAGCTGCAGGCGCTGTGAGAGTGACGGCCCTCAGGGACTGGGCCCCCAACAGGAATCTAGACAAGCAGAACACAATGAGCTGTAGGTTCAGGGGATCAGGAGCAAGGAGAATGTTTGTCCTCCCCGTTCACCCCCAGCCATCCCCACAGAATTAATCTTTCCTTTTCTCACCCCCCAGGATCTGGCATTCTCTCCTCAAGGAGAGAACTGGAGGTAGATTGGGTATGGCTGAAGGTGAAGTGAACCTCGGGGAGGACATGCCCAGCTCCCCACTGGAGGGAAGATTCTGTCTAATCTATCTCCAGCATTTATAAGGCCTCCATTACCAGAGTATCTGAGCACCTCACAATTTTTAGCATATCTGGTCTCATACCCCTAAGAGGTAACGTAGCTCTTTGTAACACCTCTTCATCAGCCTCTCACCTAAGGCTTTTGATACTGTCTCGCATGACCGTCTCATAAACAAACTAGGGAAATACAACCTAGAGGGAGCTACTATAAGGTAGGTGCATAACTGTTTGGAAAACCATTCCAAGAATAGTTATCAATGGTTCACAGTCATGCTGGAAGAGCTAACGAGTGGGGTCCGGCAGAGATCAATTCTGGGTCCAGTTCTGTTCAATATCTTCATCAATGATTTAGATCATGGCATAGAGAGTACACTTATAAAGTCTGCAAACGATATCAAGCTGGGAGGGGTTGCAAGTGCTCTGGAGGACAGGATTAAAATTCAGAAAAGGGCAACTAAAAATCTGGACAAACTGGAGAAATGATCTGAAGTAAATACGATGAAATTCAATAGGGACAAATGCAGAGTACTCCACTTAGGAAGGAAGAATCAGTTGCACACTTACAAAATGGGAAATGACTGCCAAGGAAGGAGTACTGCGGAAAGGGATCTGGGGGTCATAGTGGATAACAAGCTAAATATGATTCAACAGCACAATGCTGTTGCAAAAAAAGCGAACATCATTCTGGGATGTATTAGCAGGAGTGTTGTAAGCAAGACACAAGAAGTAATTCTTCCGCTCTACTCCACTCTGATTAGGCTTCAACTGGAGTATTGTGTCCAGTTCTGGGCACCACATTTCAGGAAGGATGTGGACAAATTGGAGAGAGTCCAGAGAAGAGCAACAAAAATGATGAAAGGTCTAGAAAGCATGACCTATGAGGGAAGATTGAAAACATTGGGTTTGTTTAGTCTGGGAAAGAGAAGACTGAGAGGGGAAATAACAGTTTTCAAGTATGTAAAAGGTTGTTACATGGAGTAGAAAGAAAAATTGTTCTTGTTAACCTCTGAGGATAGGACAAGAAGCAGTGGGCTTAAATTGCAGCAATGGCAGTTTAGGTTGGACATTAGGAAAAACTTCCTAACCATCAGGGTGGTTAAGCACTGGAATAAATTGTCTAGGGAGGTTGTGAAATCTCCGTCATTGGAGGTTTTTAAGAGCAGGTTAGACAAACACCTATGTGACGCTCTATACCTCAGGGGAACACCCTATACCCCCATGTTCATCCTTATAATATGATTGTGTGGTATCCAATGCCAAATTTGTCATGTTGGGTGTCTTCGGAAGGCTCATGATGCACTGAGCATTGTTGTTATAGTAATGTTATAGGTTGTAATTTCATGTATATAGTTATGAGGCTGAAAATGTGTCCTCATCACTTAAAACAAGCCCAGGCAAAACTCTCCAAGAGCAGAGGGGCAGTTCACACCTCATCAGGGCATGTATGGGACAAACCCAGCCCAGCCTCACAGGAACAAAGGACACTGGCCTAGGCAGCAACAAAGGATCTGTTGGACTCTCGAGTGAGTCACCCCCCTTTTCCTTAGTCAGTGTGGGACTATGATGAGGTAATGCTTACCTGACCCAAAAGTGGGAGGGGGCCAAAGCCAAGAGGGAAGAAAGAACATGATAAAACAGAGTAACGTTTGCCATGCTTTTCCTCTCTCTTCCATCTCCACCAAGTGACTGATGCACTGATCAAAGGGGAGAAGCTGTCTGAAGAGCAACCAGCCAGCTTGTGGTGAGAAGCATCTACATTTGTAAGGGCACTGAAAGTGTTAAGATCAGTTTAGAATGTGTTTTGCTTTTATTTCATTTGACCAAATCCGACTTGTTATGCTTTGACTTATAATCACTTAAAATCTATCTTTGTAGTGTGACAGACCCAAACCAGTGGGGTACAGGAGTCTGGTAGAGGGCAAATATATTGGTCACTGGATGAGTAGTTTTCTGTTCCCTGAGTGACCAGAGCAGGGGCTGCACTAGAGTAATCAGGAACCTGCTAGAACCAATTAAGGCAGACAGGCTAATTAGAACACCTGCAGCCAATCAAGGCCGGCTAATCAGGGTACCTGGGTTTAAAAAGGAGCTCATTCTAGTCAAGCAGGGGGGAGCCAGACGAGAGGAAGTGCCTGTGAGGAGCTGGAGCAAGAGTCACAAGGAGCTGAGAGTGAGAGGCTGTGCTGCTGGAGGACTGAGGAGTACAAGCGTTATCAGACACCAGGAGGAAGGTCCTGTGGTGAGGAGAAAGAAGGTGTTTGGAGGAGGCTATGGGGAAGTAGCCCAGGGAGTTGTAGCTGTCATGCAGCTGTTACAGGAGGCACTATAGACAGCTGCAATCCACAGGGCCCTGGGCTGAAACCCAGAGTAGGTCCCTTTCAAGGTCCCTTCCAGTTCTAGGAGATTGGTATATCTTCAATTATTACCTTTTATTACCTTACCCAAACCTCCCAACTCCTGATCAGACATAGGAGGAGTTGACCCAGACTGTGGGGAAAATCACTGAGGTGAGCAAATCTGACAATAAGCGCAGGACCCACTAAGGTAGAGGAGGAACTTTGTCATAACTGGTGTCAGGAGTGGGATTTGGTGTGCACAGCGCGGCAGAAGGAGGGTGATTTAAAAAAAAAAGTAGAGGGTTTTTCCCCCCCCACCACAATGGATGACTTAGTATGGGCATTGATACAAGCTACGGCAGCCCAGCAGGAGGCTACCCGTGTCCAGGCAGCTGCCCAACAGGAGGCAGTGCGGCTGCAGCAAGAGACTAATTGCCTGCTGATGGACCAGGCTTTTCAAGAACGAGCTATGTTGCGGGAACTGGTAAACCAGGTAAAGACCATTACAGAGCTGAACCACGGCCATCATGGGACACAGATCATATGGGCCAGCCATTGGCTGCAGAAAATGATGCAGGAGGATGATGTAGAGGCATACCTTCTGGCCTTTGAGAGGACAGCCCTACGGGAGGCCTGGCCTCGAGATCAGTGGTCTGGCATCCTTGCCCCATTCCTGTGTGGGGAGGCCCAGAAGGCTTACTATGATCTGCCTTAAGAGGCTGCAGCAGACTACCCCCCAGCTGAAAGCAGAGATCCTGGCCAGATCTGGGGTAACGACTGCAGTGCGGGCCCAGCGGTATCACGAGTGGAGGTACCAGGAATACAAAACCCCGCGGTCCCAATTGTATGACCTCATCCATCTCGCACGAAAGTGGTTGCGAACGGAGTCCCGGAGTCCGGAAGAGATTCTAGAGGTTCTGGTCATCGACCGATACATGAGGGGACTACCGCCAGACCTTCGTGCCTGGGTAAGCCAGAACGAACCCTCCACCTATGATGAGGTGGTTGCACTGGTAGAGAAGCGAAGGACGGCAAGGGAGCTGACCCGACCAGTTAAGGAAGAGGCATCCCGGGTTAAACTAGCAGCACCAAGCCCTAGAGCTTGGGTGACTGGGCAACCAGGAGATCACAGGTGGAAAAAGAGAGTGGCTGAAGGCCCACCAGAAGCCACAAAGAGTCGGAGCATGGAGGAAGAAGAGGATCGTGACGTTAGATTGCCCAAACCAAGAGACCGGGGAATGCCTAGGGCTCCATACAGATGTTATGCCTGCGGGGAGTGGGGACATATAGCTGCACAGTGTCCCAATGCTGAGGAGCCGATGCAGTGTAACCTGGGGAACTGGGCAGACACATGCTTCCTAATCCACCTTGTGGGGGTCTCACTAACCCCTCATATGTACACCAGACCAGTAAAGCTAAATGGGGTAGAGACCACAGCACTGGTTGATTCGGGGAGTGCTATCACGCTTGTCTCAGGGAAGCTCGTCAAGTGTAGTCAGCTGCTGTGGGCTAAGCGTACGGGGATAACATGCGTACATGGGACAGTTGGTTATTACCCCACCATCCCAGTAAAACTCGAGATTCAGGGGAACACTACTGAGGTAGCAGCAGGTGTAGTCCCTAAACTCCCATACCCGGTGCTCATAGGGAGGGACTTCTCAGGGTTTGGAAACTTACTCCCAGTAGGAGGATTGGAGGAAAAGGGGAACCCTGAAGTTAGTGAGGCCTCCACAGTAGACTGTCAACCCCCTGTCTTCTCTGAAATATCCCCAGACTTATTTTCCATTCCCAGACATGGTAGAAAGTCGAAAAGGGAAAGAAGGGTAGCCAAAGCCTTGGGAACCCAAATACTGACTCAAAGATAGCGGGTCGCTCTCGTAGGTAGGCGGACCCGAGCAGCTGAAAAGGAGGCCACCCAGGAGGGAGAGGCACCCGAGTCTGATCCCCACCCTAATGCTTCTGAACCAGTAGAGGCAACAGAGACTGGGCCCCTAGATCTTGGGCAGATTAGCCCCGGGAGAGGAAATTTTGGACGGGACCAGGCCGAAGACCCAAGGTACGACATTAGGAAGGAGGTGACTGAAATAGATAGGGTCCCCGTGGAAGGGAAAACCCAGGGACCAGGACCCTACTTCATAATGAAGAAGAATCTCTTATACCGGGTTGCACCAGTACAGGGGCAGAAGGTACAGCAGATCCTAGTACCTCAAAAACACCAGAACTCTGTATTAAGTCTTGCTTAAAGGACAGGGAACAAAGGGTAGGAATTAATGGTAAATTCTCAGAACGGAGAGGGGTAACTAGTGGTGTTCCCCAGGGGTCAGTCCTAGGACCAATCCTATTCAATCTATTCATAAATGATCTGGAGAAAGGGGTAAATAGTGAGGTGGCAAAGTTTGCAGATGATACTAAACTGCTCAAGATAGTTAAGACCAAAGCAGATTGTGAAGAACTTCAAAAAGATCTCACAAAACTAAGTGATTGGGCAACAAAATGGCAAATGAAATTTAATGTGGATAAATGTAAAGTAATGCACGTTGGAAAAAAATAACCCCAACTATACATACAACATGATGGGGGCTAATTTAGCTACAACGAGTCAGGAAAAAGTTCTTGGAGTCATCGTGGATAGTTCTCTGAAGATGTCCACGCAGTGTGCAGAGGCGGTCAAAAAAGCAAACAGGATGTTAGGAATCATTAAAAAGGGGATAGAAAATAAGACTGAGAATATATTATTGCCCTTATATAAATCCATGGTACGCCCACATCTCGAATACTGTGTACAGATGTGGTCTCCTCACCTCAAAAAAGACATTCTAGCATTAGAAAAGGTTCAGAAAAGGGCAACTAAAATGATTAGGGGTTTGGAGAGGGTCCCATATGAGGAAAGGTTAAAGAGGCTAGGACTCTTCAGCTTGGAAAAGAGAAGACTAAGGGGGGATATGATAGAGGTATATAAAATCATGAGTGATGTTGAGAAAGTGGATAAGGAAAAGTTTTTTTACTTATTCCCATAATACAAGAACTAGGGGTCACCAAATGAAATTAATAGGCAGCAGGTTTAAAACAAAGAAAAGGAAGTTCTTCTTCACGCAGCGCACAGTCAACTTGTGGAACTCCTTACCTGAGGAGGTTGTGAAGGCTCAACTATAACAATGTTTAAAAGGGGACTGGATAAATTCATGGTGGTTAAGTCCATAAATGGCTATTAGCTAGGATGGGTAAGAATGGTGTCCCTAGCCTCTGTTCGTCAGAGGATGGAGATGGATGGCAGGAGAGAGATCACTTGATCATTGCCTGTTAGGTTCACTCCCTCTGGGGCACCTGGCATTGGCCACTGTCGGTAGACAGATACTGGGCTAGATGGACCTTTGGTCTGACCTGGTATGGCCATTCTTATGTTCTCACAGTCATCTTTTTGGGGGGCATTTGGGGGTAGTGAAGACCCTGGCACGAGTCCTACGACAGTTCTTCTGGCCCGGAGTACATGAAGAAGTGCGGAGGTACTGTGCGTCCTGCCCGGAGTGTCAGCTGCACAGTCCTGGTCCCCACCTGAGGGCACCTTTAGTACCCCTTCCCATCATAGAGGTCCCCTTTGAACGAATAGCCATGGACCTAGTGGGACCCCTGGAGAAGACGGCTCAGGGCCACCAATATATACTTGTTGTTTTGGACTATGCTACTCGCTACCCAGAAGCCATCTCCCTGCGGAACACAGCCTCTAAAATGATAGCCAAATTGCTGGTGGGGATCTTTGCTTGAGTGGGGCTACCAAAGGAGATATTAACGGACCAAGGAACCCCATTTATGTCAAAGCTAATGAAGGACCTCTGTATGCTGCTCCATATACATACCCTGAGAACTTCAGTCTACCATCCACAGACTGATGGGTTGGTAGAAAGGTTTAACCAAACCCTCAAGGCTATGATAAGGAAGGTGGTAAGTCGGGACGGGAAGGATTGGGACACCCTACTACCCTACCTTATGTTCGCTATCCGGGAGGTACCTCAGGCCTCAACTGGGTTTTCCCCCTTCGAGTTACGTGTGTAAATTCGGGCGTCACCCCCGTGGCATACTAGACATCGCCAAAAAGATCTGGGAAGAGGAACCCAATGAGGGGAGAAATATAATTGAACATGTAATACAGATGCGAGACCGGATAGCCAGTGTCACCCCCATTGTACGGGAACATTTGGAAAAGGCACAGGAGGCCCAGAGAACCTATTACAATTGCCAGGCAAAAGTCCGACAGTTCCAACCAGGGGATCGGGTGATGGTATTGGTACCCATGGCAAAAAGCAAGCTTCTGGCCCAATGGCAGGGGCCCTATGAGGTGGTTGAACCCGTGGGGAAAGTAACCTACAAGGTGCGGCAGCCAGGATGCCGAAAACAAGAACAGATTTATCGCATCAACCTTCTGAAACCCTGGCATGCACAAGAGGCATGCATAACTGTCCAAAAAGACCTAAAGCCAGGAAAACAAGCCTTCCAAACAGGTGAGAGTGTCTCCTGATTTAACACCAGACCAGAAGAATGAGGTGTCTGAGATGATCCTCCGGAACCAAGATGTGTTCTCCACAAAACCGGATCGAACAACCGAGACATATCACCACATCATCACGAACCCTGGGGCCAGAATAACAATGAGGCCCTATCGGGTGCCAGCGGCCAAAAGCGAGGAAATAAAAGCAGAAGTAAAAAAAATGCTGAAGTTGGGGATCATCGAAGAATCCCACAGTCAGTGGTCCAGCCCAATCGTGCTGGTGCCCAAACCTGATGGCACCACAAGGTTTTGCAGCAACTTCTGGCAACTTAACGAAGTATCCCAGTTCGACGCGTACCCCATACCTCGTATAGATGAGCTACTGGACCATCTGGGTAATGCCCTGTACTTGACTACTCTAGACTTGACAAAGGGGTACTGGCAGATTCCCCTTGCGGAAGACGCAAAGGAAAAGACTGCATTCTCTACACCAGAGGGTCTTTTTCAATATACTGTTTATTGCACTGAGTGTTGCATGTATGAGTACCTGCCCTGTGGGCGGGTGGCGTATGTGTGCAATCGGTGCAAGGAGCTCCTGGCCCTCAGAGACCATGTACGGACTTTGGAGGCCAGGGTGGCGGAACTGCAGGAGCTAAGAGAGGCAGAGAGGTAAGTTGATGAGGCTTTCCGGGACACTGTAGAATTGTCCCACCTCCGCTCAGACAGCCCCTGCGTTGTTGAGGAGGAAGAACGGCCCAGGGAAGCAGAGCAGTCAATGGGGGCAGAGGGAAACCTTCCCGTAGTTGGGACCCTCCTTCCAGATGGTGCTGGGGTTGCCTCTCGCACTGAGGTTACCTCTCCAGGGGAGGGAACTCCAGTTTCTAGGAAAAGGCAGGTGTTAGTAATGGGAGATTCGATTATTAGAAACGTAGATAGCTGGGTTTGTGATGACCGGGAGAACTGTATGGTGACTTGCCTGCCTGGTGCGAAGGTTGCGGATCTCTCAAGGCATCTAGACAGACTTATATGTAGTGCTGGGGAGGAGCCGGTGGTCGTGGTACATGTAGGTACCAATGACATAGGGAAGGGTAGGAGAGATGTCCTGGAAGCCAAATTTAGGCTGCTAGGGAAGAGACTGAAATCCAGGACCTCTATGGTGGCATTCTCAGAAATGCTCCCAGTTCCACGCGCAGGGCCAGGTCGGCAGGCAGAGCTTCAGAGTCTCAATGCGTGGATGAGACGATGGTGTAGAGAGGAAGGGTTAACATTCATTAGGAACTGGGGAAACTTCTGCGATGGAAGGAGCCTATACAGGAGAGATGGGCTCCACCTAAACCAAAGTGGAACCAGACTGCTGGCACTAAACATTAAAAAGGTTGTAGAGCAGTTTTTAAACTAGGAGATGGGGGAAAGCCGACTGCTGCAGAGGAGCATGTGGATCGGACACAGACTTCTCTTAGGGAAGAGTCTGATGATGGAGAATCTCCAGGTTATAGTCAGGAGCAGAGGACGGAAGAGGATAATGTAAGGGCCGGATCAGATGATAAACAGTCACATAAAAAAAGAATCTGGCACATCAGAAAAGGGCAGACAAATAGTGACAAGTTTTTAAAGTGCTTGTACACAAATGCTAGAAGTCTAAATAATAAGATGGGTGAACTAGAGTGCCTTGTGATAAAGGAGGATATTGATATAATAGGCATCACAGAAACCTGGTGGACTGAGAGCAATCAATGGGACACAATCGTTCCGGGGTACAAAATATATCGGAAAGACAGAACAGGTCGTGCGGGGGGAGGAGTGGCACTATATGTGAAAGAAAATGTAGATTCAAATGAAGTAAAAATCTTAAGCGAATCCACATGTTCCATAGAATCTCTATGGATAAAGAAATGTCATGCTCTAATAAGAATATAACATTAGGGATCTATTATCAACCACCTGACCAGGACAGTAATAGTGAGGATGAAATGCTAAGGGAAATTAGAGAGGCTATCAAAATTAAGAACCCAATAATAGTGGGGGATTTCAATTATCCCCATATTGACTGGGAACATTTCACTTCAGGACGAAATGCAGAGATAAAATTTCTCGATACTTTAAATGACTGCTTCATGGAGCAGCTGGTACGGGAACCCACAAGGGGAGAGGCAACTCTAGATTTAAACCTGAGTGGAGCGCAGGAGCTGGTCCAAGAGGTAACTATAGCAGGACCGCTTGGAAATAGTGACCATAGTACAATAGCATTCAACATCCCTGTGGTGGGAAGAACATCTCAACAGCCCAACACTGTGGCATTTAATTTCAAAAGGGGGAACTATACAAAAATGAGGGGGTTAGTTAAACAAAAGTTAAAAGGTACAGTGACTAAAGTGAAATACCTGCAAGTTGCATGGGCCCTTTTTAAACACACCATAATAGAGGCCCAACTTCAATGTATACCCCAAATTAAGAAACACAGTAAAAACTAAAAAAGAGCCACCGTGGCTTAACAACCATGTAAAAGAAGCAGTGAAAGATAAAAAGACTTCCTTTAAAAAGTGGAAGTCAAATCCTAGTGAGGCAAATAGAAAGGAGCACAAACACTGCCAACTTAAGTGCAAGAGTGTAATAGAAAAGCCAAAGAGGAGTTTGAAGAACGGCTAGCCAAAAACTCCAAAGGTAATAACAAAATGTTTTTTAAGTGCATCAGAAGCAGGAAGCCTGCTAAACAACCAGTGGGGCCCCATGATGACCAAAATACGAAAGGAGCGCTTAAAGACGATCAAGTCATTGCGGAGAAACTAAATGGATTCTTTGCTTCAGTCTTCACAGCTGAGGATGTTAGGGAGATTCCCAAACCTGAGCTGGCTTTTGTAGGTGACAAATCTGAGGAACTGTCACAGATTGAAGTATCACTAGAGGAGGTTTTGGAATTAATTGATAAACTCAACATTAACAAGTCACCGGGACCAGATGGCATTCACCCAAGAGTTCTGAAAGAACTCAAATGTGAAGTTGCGGAACTATTAACTAAGGTTTGTAACCTGTCCTTTAAATCGGCTTCGGTACCCAATGACTGGAAGTTAGCTAATGTAACGCCAATATTTTAAAAGGGCTCTAGAAGTGATCCCGGCAATTACAGATGGGTAAGTCCAACGTCGGTACCGGGCAAATTAGTTAAAACAATAGTTAAGAATAAAATTGTCAGACACATAGAAAAACATAAACTGTTGAGCAATAGTCAACATGGTTTCTGTAAAGGGAAATTGTGTCTTACTAATCTATTAGAGTTCTTTGAAGGGGACAACAAACATGTGGACAAGGGGGAATCCAGTGGACATAGTGTACTTAGATATCCAGAAAGCCTTTGACAAGGTCCCTCACCAAAGGCTCTTACGTAAATTAAGCTGTCATGGGATAAAAGGGAAGGTCCTTTCATGAATTGAGAACTGGTTAAAAGACAGGGAACAAAGGGTAGGAATTAATGGTAAATTCTCAGAATGGAGAGGGGTAACTAGTGGTGTTCCCCAAGGGTCAGTCCTAGGACCAATGCTATTCAATTTATTCATAAATGATCT
Source organism: Mauremys mutica (assembly GCF_020497125.1). Lineage (NCBI taxonomy): Eukaryota > Metazoa > Chordata > Testudines > Geoemydidae > Mauremys > Mauremys mutica. The sequence continues at coordinate 371,380,210 of NC_059072.1, read as the reverse complement.
GGAGAAAGGGGTAAACAGTGAGGTGGCAAGGTTTGCAGATGATACTAAACTTCTCAAGATAGTTAAGAACAAAGCAGATTGTGAAGAACTTCAAAGAGATCTCACAAAACTAAGTGATTGGGCAACAAAATGGCAAATGAAATTTAATGTGGATAAATGTAAAGTAACGCACATTGGAAAAAATAACCCCAACTGTACATACAATATGATGGGGGCTAATTTAGCTACAACGAGTCAGGAAGCAGATCTTGCAGTCATCGTGGATAGTTCTCTGAAGATGTCCACGCAGTGTGCAGAGGAGGTCAAAAAAGCAAACAGGATGTTAGGAATCATTAAAAAGGGAATAGAGAATAAGACTGAGAATATATTATTGCCCTTATATAAATCCATGGTACGCCCACATCTCGAATACTGTGTACAGATGTGGTCTCCTCACCTCAAAAAAGATATTCTAGCATTAGAAAAGGTTCAGAAAAGGGCAACTAAAATGATTAGGGGTTTGGAGAGGGTCCCATACGAGGAAAGATTAAAGAGTCTAGGACTCTTCAGCTTGGAAAAGAGGAGACTAAGGGGGATATGATAGAGGTATATAAAATCATGAGTGATGTTGAGAAAGTGGATAAGGAAAAGTTTTTTACTTATTCCCATAATACAAGAACTAGGGGTCACCAAATGAAATTAATAGGCAGCAGGTTTAAAACAAATAAAAGGAGCGCACAGTCAACTTGTGGAACTCCTTACCTGAAGAGGTTGTGAAGGCTAGGACTATAACAGTGTTTAAAAGAGAACTGGATAAATTCATGGTGGTGAAGTCCATAAATGGCTATTAGCCAGGATGGGTAAAGAATGGTGTCCCTAGCCTCTGTTTGTCAGAGGATGGAGATGGATGGCAGGAGAGAGATCACTTGCCTGTTAGGTTCACTCCCTCTGGGGCACCTGGCATTGGCCACTGTTGGTAGACAGATACTGGGCTAGATGGACCTTTGGTCTGACCCGGTACGTCCGTTCTTATGTTCTTACTGTTCTCCCTTTTGGACTACATGGGGCCCCAGCTACTTTCCAGCGCCTCACGGACAAGCTATTACGCCCTCGTAACAGTTATGCTGCTGCCTACTTGGACGATGTGGTCATTCATAACCCTGACCGGGAAACTCACCTAGAGAAGGTGGAAGCAGTCCCTGATACCTTCAGGCGAGCTGGCCTTACAGCAAACCCTGCCAAGTGTGCTGTAGGGTTTACAGAGGCCAAATATCTTGGCTACATTGTGGGAAAAGGTCTGGTAAAACCCCAAGTGAACAAGTTGGAGGCCATTCAAAATTGGCCCCAACCACATCGCAAGAAACAAGTCCGGGCATTCTTAGGTGTAGTGGGGTATTACCGATGATTTATCCCCCACTTTGCCACAAGGGCAAGCCCCCTGACAGACCTAGTAAAAGCCCCTGGACCTGATCTGGTAAGATGGTCTGACGCAGTAGAGGAAGCATTCACAGACCTAAGGACTGCCCTCTGCAGTAACCCTGTACTGATAGCCCCTGATTTCAGCAAGGAATTTATCCTGCAGACAGATGCATCGGAAGTAGGGTTGGGGGCCATTCTATCACAGATGGTCAGGGAGGAGGAACACCCAATTCTCTATCTCAGTAGGAAACTCCTTCCGAGGGAACAAAAATATGCAGTGGTGGAGAGAGAGTGCCTCGCCGTAAAATGGGGCACGGAAGCATTGTGCTACTACTTGCTCGGGCGCAGATTTGTCCTCGTGACCGACCATGCCCCTCTTCAATGGATGCAGCGGAAAAAGGAGAAGAACACAAGGGTGACCAGGTGGTTCTTATCCCTCCAACCTTTCCAGTTCCGTGTGCAGCACAGAGCAGGGAGCCGTCATGGCAATGCTGATGGCTTGTCACATGTGCACTGTCTGGCATCCCAAGCTGCCCGACCCCTTGGTGTTGAGCAGGGGGGAGGGATATGTGACAGACCCAAACCAGTGGGGTACAGGAGTCTGGCAGAGGGCAAATATACTGGTCACTGGATGAGTAGTTTTCTGTTCCCTGAGTGACCAGAGCAGGGGCTGCACTAGAGTAATCAGGAACCTGCTAGAACCAATTAAGGCAGACAGTCTAATTAGAACACCTGCAGCCAATCAAGGCCGGCTAATCAGAGCACCTGGGTTTAAAAAGGAGTTCACTCCAGTCAGGCAGGGGGGAGCCAGAGGAGAGGAAGTGCCTGTGAGGAGCTGGGAGCAAGAGGCACAAGGAGCTGAGAGGGAGAGGCTGTGCTGCTGGAGGACTGAGGAGTACAAGCGTTATCAGACACCAGGAGGAAGGTCCTGTGGTGAGGAGAAAGAAAGTGTTTGGAGGAGGCCATGAGGAAGTAGCCCAGGGAGTTGTAGCTGTCATGCAGCTGTTACAGGAGGCACTATAGACAGCTGCAATCCACAGGGTCCTGGGCTGGAACCCGGAGTAGAGGGCGGGCCTGGGTTCCCCCCAAACCTCCCAACTCCTGATCAGACACAGGAGGAGTTGACCCAGACTGTGGGGAAAATCACTGAGGTGAGCAAATCTGCCAATAAGCGCAGGACCCACCAAGGTAGAGGAGGAACTTTGTCACAGTAGTTAATAAATTTTATTCTACCTGAAGCAGTGCATTTGGTTTGAAGCATGTCAAAGACTCCCCTTGGAATAACAAGCCTGGTACATATCAATTTCGTTGTTAAATTGATTAACTCATATAAGCCTGCAGTGTCCCAACAGGCATAACTGGACACTACAAGATGGGGGTTCCTAGGGTTGTGTCTGGGAGCGGAGATATTGGCTACTGTCGTTCAGTTGTACAATCCAAGGAGCAGCTTACATGCCAGAAGCTATGCCTGAACAGTCCAGGAGTGGGGGTTCTCACAGCAGAGCAGGGTAAGACTGGCTCCCAGGGTCAAGGATTAGAGTGACCTAGCAGAGCACTGATCCAGATAATACCAGGGGAACGTCTCCTCTAATGGCTCAGATATCTCCTCAGTCAGCTCCTTGAGTATTTAAGGATGCATTTCATCAGACCCTGGTGACTTGAAGGCATCCCATTTGTCCAAGTAACTTTTAACTTGTTCTATCCCTATTTTAGCCTCTTCTGATCCTACCTCAATTTCACTGGTATTCACTATGTTGGTTATAGACTACAGGTAGTAGTTCTGCAGTTTCACATTTGAGTTCCTTCAGAACTCTTGAGTGAATACCATCTGGTCCCGATGATTTATTACTGTTTAGTTTATTAATTTATTCCAAAATCTCCTCTAATGACACCTCAATCTGGGATAGTTCCTCAGATTTGTCATCTAAAAAGAATGGCTCAGGTTTGGGAATCTCCCTCACATCCTTAGCCGTGAAGATCAATGCAAAGAATTCATTTAGTTTCTCCGCAATGGCCTTATTGCCCTTGAGTGCTCCTTTACCATCTCTATCGTCAAGTGGCCCCACTGGTTGTTTAGCAGTATGAACAAAGGCTGAAAGAACTGGGTATGTGTGACACTATACCTCATGGGAGCGGCCTGTAACCCCCATATTAATCATTTGTATATAATTGTGATACTTCATATAAAGCATGCCATGTAAAGTATCATGGGAAAGGTTATCAACTGCTGAAACCCATTGTTCTATCTAAATATGTATATCATTAACACATATGAAGTTATGAGATTGTGCTGTATGGTTGTCACTAAAATATGCTGTGAGTTGGGGAATCGCCCAGATATTAGCTCCCCAGAGACAACAACAAGGGAGGTAACCAATGCCTGGATGGGTGTTGAATAACCACCAACAGCCATTGTCCAGCAAGGGTGCTACAATTCAATGACTCACTTGCATAAGACCACACCAGGGGAATTGCTAAACCTTGCCTGGTGACTCAGCAATGCCCACTAGACATGGCTGGACTTGTGTTCTCCAAGAACGTGGACTGAAGATATAAAATAGGGGACAGAGGTTATGTGGTTTGTCCTTTCTCCTATCCCTCCCATGCTGAAGGCAATGAGAATGCTGGAGCTGAGGAGATTGGTCCCGAGGCTAACAAGGAAAGCCTGCATATGAAAGACTGTAACCAACCTGTCATAAACATAAAGCTACAGGTAGAATAAAATCCCGTTTACCTGTAAGGGGTTAAGAAGCTCAAATAACCTGGTTGGCACCTGACCAAAAGGAACAATAAGGAAAGAAGATACTTTCAAATCGGGAGGAGGTGGGGGAGGTTTTGTGTGTGCTCTGTTTGTTGTTAGAACATAACATAAGAACATAAGAACGGCCGTACCGGGTCAGACCAAAGGTCCATCTAGCCCAGTATCTGTCTACCGACAGTGGCCAATGTCAGGTGCCCCAGAGGGAGTGAACCTAACAGGCAATGATCAAGTGATCTCTCTCCTGCCATCCATCTCCATCCTCTGACGAACAGAGGCCAGGGACACCATTCTTACCCATCCTGGCTAATAGCCATTTATGGACTTAGCCACCATGAATTTATCCAGTTCTCTTTTAAACACTGTTATAGTCCTAGCCTTCACAACCTCCTCAGGTAAGGAGTTCCACAAGTTGACTGTGCGCTCCTTTTATTTGTTTTAAACCTGCTGCTTATTAATTTCATTTGGTGACCCCTAGTTCTTGTATTATGGGAATAAGTAAAAAAACTTTTCCTTATCCACTTTCTCAACATCACTCATGATTTTATATACCTCTATCATATCCCCCCTTAATCTTCTCTTTTCCAAGCTGAAGAGTCCTAGCCTCTTTCATGTTTCCTCGTATGGGACCCTCTCCAAACCCCTAATCATTTTAGTTGCCCTTTTCTGAATCTTTTCTAGTGCTAGAATATCTTTTTTGAGGTGAGGAGACCACATCTGTACACAGTATTCGAGATGTGGGCGTACCATGGATTTATATAAGGGCAATAATATACTCAGTCTTATTCTCTATCCCCTTTTTAACGATTCCTAACATCCTGTTTGCTTTTTTGACCGCCTCTGCACACTGCGTGGACATCTTCAGAGAACTATCCACGATGACTCCAAGAACTTTTTCCTGACTCGTTGTAGCTAAATTAGCCCCCATCATATTATATGTACAGTTGGGGTTATTTTTTCCAACGTGCATTACTTTACATTTATCCACATTAAATTTCATTTGCCATTTTGTTGCCCAATCACTTAGTTTTGTGAGATCTTTTTGAAGTTCTTCACAATCTGCTTTGGTCTTAACTATCTTGAGTAGTTTAGTATCATCTGCAAACTTTGCCACCTCACTGTTTACCCCTTTCTCCAGATCATTTATGAATAAATTGAATAGGATTGGTCCTAGGACTCTCGGGACAAAGAGAGCGACCAAGCAGGTAACACAGCTCCTACTGATACATCTAAACTTACAGAAATTGTAAGTAATAGAAAGAAAATGCGTTACACTATCTTTTGTTTTAGCTTGTGAATTTTCCCTATTCTAAGAGGGAGGTTTATTTCTGTTTCTGTAACTTTGAAATTGAGCCTAGAGGGGAATCCTCTGCGTTTTAAATCTTTTTATTACCCTGTAAAATTACTTTCCATCCTGATTTTACAGAGGTGCTTCTTTTAAGTTTTTCTTTATGATAAAGTTCTACTTTTAAGAACCTGGTTGGTTTTTAGTGTCCTAAAACCCCAAGAGTCTGGTCTGTGTTCACTTTGTTCCCCAGGAAAGGGGGTGAAGGGATTTGGGGGGATATTTTTGGGAAATAGGAACTCCAAGTGGTCCTTTTTCTGAATCTTTGCCTAAATCACCTGGTGTTGGCAGCAATACCATCCAAGGACAAGGGAAGGATTTGTGCCTTGGGGAAGTTTTTAACCTAAGCTGGTAGAAATAAGCATAGGGGGGGTCTTTCATGTGGGTTCCCAGATCTGTACCCCAGAGTTCAGAGTGGGAAGGGAACCCTGACACAACCTGCAGTATCCAGTGGGGTGAGAAAAACTACTTAGTCCAGATATTGTCTAGTCTAATTAGGTTGAGAATTTAGACCACATGTTTGTCTTTTATTTTCTTTTGGTAACCATTCTGACTTTTGCTTATTACTTATACTCACTTAAAATCCATCTTTTGTAACCAATAAACTTATTCTAATGTTTATCATTACCAGTGAGTTTGACTGAAGTGCTAGGTAAATTAGTAAACTTGCATTGCTCAAGAAAGGGTCTTGAGCAGTACAAGACAGTATATTCCAGTGGTACAAGGCTGGGAGCTTGGGGATTTGGCTGGTGCCTTTCTCTGTGTGATTCGTGAGTGGCTCTGGGAGCATTCATGAAATCTGGATGGATGTGGGGCTCCACATGTGGTTGTACTGCACGGTAACAGCACCTAGAGAGGTTTGCTGCTTGCTACCAGTAAGGCATTGTGAGAGAAAACCCAGATTAGTAGTTAAGGGATCACAGGTCATATTGTTATTTATGCCTAGAGCTTCAGCAAGGCCTACAAAATGCACCAACTTCAGATAATATTTCCCTTATTTAATACATCTGTAGTTTTAAATGCAAGATATTTTGATAAACCCACTTTTTTCCCTTATGGATCCAGCATATTCAACTAATAAAAAAAATACAAAATCTCTTTTTGTGCATTTTTAATTGAATTCCAATTGCAGCTTGACACAAATCTTATAGTAAATAAGAAATGTGTCATTCACTATTTTCTAACATAAAATAATGTCAAAAAGAAGAGCCTGAATACATGTAAAGTTATATAATTGCTTAAATAAATGTGTACAGATGTAGTGTATCCTCCTGGTTAGAGAGAAATACTAAATTTTAATGTAAATGCTACATTTAATTGCAAATAAGGTTTAATGCTTACCAACAATGAGAATCAACTTTTCTATAGGAAAATAACTAAAAAATACAAATGTAAAACAAGATTAGAATTGATTATTTAAATCAAAGTATCTTTCTTGCCATTTAAAATCATGATTAAAATCTGTGATTTAAATCAATCTACTCTGCTGCCTCAACTCACAAAACTGGAACATTAAATAGGCTCCCAGTACTGGAGCGCCCAGTCACAGAGCTAGGACAGACATTATTCCTCAAGGTCTTGTGGGGTACTTACCCTTCTGCAGGAGAACTCTTCCAAATGCAGGAAATACCAGTCCCCCAGGACAGGCTGCACAGCAGAACGGCCCCCATAGATAAACAGGTACTTCTGGCCTAGAAAGAAAAGACAGTTAGCTGAACAGAGGAGCTGGATCATGAAAGGTCACGTAGGCAACAGATGCATCTTCTGTCTGGATCACTGCAAGGCAGTTGTCATGGGGGACCTCAATTATATCCACAAGACTGGATGCTTTGTACTCCAGACTTCTAAGAGAGCCTGCAACTGTCTAGCAATTCCACTAGTGTCTGTTCAATCTGTCCCTGCTAGCTAATGTAGAACCAGACAGCTGGAGGGAGAGACTAGGCATGCCAGCAATTCCAGAATAGTCAGCCTAACCCATGCCTCTTGTCTGAGTCAACCAGAAGATATTCTTTATGGGGTGGCCAAACTGCGGCTCCGGAGCTGAATGCAGCTCTTCAGAAGATAAAATGCGGCTCCTGCTAGGAGCAGACTCTGGGGAAAAGAATGGTGGTGCTGAGCACCCACCAGCAGCCCTATCAGCCCCTCCCCCCCCCGAGCCTCCCACCTGCTGGCAGCCCACCCAGCGCCTCCTCCTCCCTCCCTGTGCCTCTCGCCTGCTGCAATCAGCTGTTTTGTGATGTGAAGGGGTGTGTGGGAAGAGTGAGTACATGGCTCACTCGGGGGAGGGTCAGGAAGAGGTGGCGCGGAGGTGGGGGCTTGGGGAAAGGGGTGGAGTGGGGGGGCAAGGCCTGGGACAGAGCCAGGGGTCCAGCACCCCCTGGCTGGCACCAGTGTCTCCTTGAATAAAGCACACGGTGACTAGCCGGTGTGGAAAATTTTAATCAAATTTTTTCTTACACCATCTAACAATGGAAAGCAAGTGCAAACAGAAAATAAAATACACAGATGAAAAATCGAGTCTTCTAACAGGAATGGGAGAATAAGTACTTTTTTGTTGAACATAATGGTAAGGCCATGTGTCTTCTTTGCCAGACGCATATCTCTCAGTTCAAATCTTCAAACTTGCAGCATCATTTCGCTTCTAGCCATGCACATATGGATCAAGAATTCCCACAAGGTTCTGAATTCCGCACTTTAAAATTGAAAACTTTGAAAGGACAAACAGGTGTAGAAGCCCAGTTGATAACCAGATTTGCCAACCGATCACAGACTGTAATGTTAGCCCCCTATTATGTGGGCTGGCACATAACCCGTGCGAAAAAGCCCTACTCTGAAGGAGAGCTTATAAAAACTGCCTCACTGATGTGATTTCAAACCTGTTACCAGAGAATGAGAATCTACAGAAGAAAATGTCTGGCCTGCGGTTTTCACGCCACACAATAGAACCAGAATCTCCAACCTGGGAGGAAGGGGCCTGAGGACAATTCGTAGCTCTTCACTGAACCTTCTTTAATTTATCAACATCATAAGAACATCAGAAGAGCCAGACTAGGTCAGACCAAAGGTTCATCTACCACAGTATCCTGTTTTCCCGACAGTGGCTAATGCCAGCTGCCCCAATGGGAATGAACAGAACAGGTAATCATCAAGTGATCCATTCCCTGTCACCCATTCCCAGCTTCTCGCAAACAGAGGCTAGGGCCTTCATCCCAGCCCATCCTGGCTCACAGACATTGATGGACCTATCCTCCATGAATGTATCTAGTTCTTTGTTTAACCCTGTTATAAATTTGGCCTTCACAACATCCTCTGGCAAAGAGTTCCACAGGTTGACTGTGCGTTGTGTGAAGAAATACTTCCTTTTGTTTGTTTTAGACCTGCTGCCTATTAATTTTATTTGATGACCCCTAGTTCTTGTGTTAGGAGAAGGAGTAAATAATAATTCCTTATTTACTCTCACCACACCAGTCATCATTTTATAGACCTCTATCATATCTCCCCTTAGTTGTCTCTTTTCCAAGCTGAAAAATCCCAATCTTATTGATCTCTCCTCATACGGAAGCCATTTCATACCCCTAATCATTTTTGTTATCTTTTTCTGAACCTTTTTCCAATTCCAAAATATCTTTTTTGAGATGGGGCGACCACATCCGCACACAGTATTCAAGATGTGGGCGTACTATGGATTTATATAGAGGCAATATGATATTTTCTGTCATATTATCTTTTTCTTTCTCAATGATTGCTAACATTCTGTTTATTTTTTTGACTGCCGCTGCACATTGTGGATAGTTCTCTGAAAACATCCACTCAATGACTCCAAGATCTTGAGTGGTCACAGCTAATTTAGACCCCCATCATATTATATGCATAGTTGGGATTATGTTTTCCAATGTGCATTACTTTGCATTTATCAGCATTAAATTTCATCTGCCATTTTGTTGCCCGGTCACCCAGTTTTGTGTAGCTCTTTGCAGTCTGCCTGGGACTTAACTATCTTGAGTAGTTTTGTACCATCTGCAAATTTTGCCACCTCACTGTTTACCCCTTTTTCCAAATCATTTATAAATATGTTGAATATGACTGCTCCTACTACAGACCCCTGGGGGACACCTCTATTTACCTCTCTCCGTTCTGAAAAAAGACGGTTACTCACCTTTGTAACTGTTGTTCTTCGAGATGTGTTGCTCATATCCATTCCAATTAGGTGTGCGCGTGCCGCGTGCACGTTCGTCGGAAGATTTTTACCCTAGCAACACTCGGTGGGTCGGCTGGGCGCCCCCTGGAGTGGCTATGGCACCAGATATATACCCCTGCCGACCCGCCCCTCAGTTCCTTCTTGCCGGCTACTCCGACAGTGGGGAAGGAGGGCGGGTCTGGAATGGATAGGAGCAACACATCTCAAAGAACAACAGTTACAAAGGTGAGTAACCGTCTTTTCTTCTTCAGGTGCTTGCTCATATCAATTCCAATTAGGTGATTCCCAAGCCTTACCTAGGCGGTGGGGTCGGAGTGAGACGTCGCGGAATGTAAGACCGCTGAGCCAAAGGCGGCATCGTCTCTAGACTGTTGGACCAATGCGTAATGTGATGCAAAGGTGTGGATGGAAGACCAAGTAGCCGCACAACAAATTTCCTGGATGGGAACATGGGCCAGGAAGGCAGTAGAGGAGGCTTGAGCCCGAGTAGAATGGGCGGTGAGATGTCCAGCCAGAACATGCGCCAAGTCATAGCATACCAGGCCTTTTGCTCTTTTTGAGCATTTTTTAGGGTTTTTTTAAGCAAGGGCTAAGGAGTTTCAAAGGGTGTTTTGTAGGTTGCTTACAAAGTTCAGAATGTTAGTTCCTGGAGAAGGCGTAAACCCAGGGGCGGCTCCAGACCCCAGCGCGCCAAGCGCGTGCTTGGGGCGGCGTGCCGCGGGAGGGCAGCAGGCGGCTCCGGTGGACCTCCCGCAGGCATGCCTGCGGAGGGTCCGCTGGTCCCGCGGCTCCGGTGGACCTCCCACAGGCGTGCCCTGCGGAGAGTCCGCTGGTCCCGCGGCTTCGGTGGAGCATTCGCAGGCGTGCCTGCTGGAGGTCCACCGGAGCCGCGGGACCAGCGGACCCTCCGCAGGCACGTCTGCAGGAGGTCCACCGGAGCCGCAGGACCGGCGACCGCCAGAGCACCCCCTGCGGAGTGCCGCCCTGCTTGGGGCGGTGCAATTCCTAGAGCCGCCCCTGCGTAAACCCCTCCCATTGCTGCTTCACCAACTGTAATGGCCCCTTAACCTTGCGGCCATACACAAGTTTAAATGGTGAAAACCCTAAACTGGGATGTGGTACAGCCCTGTAGGCAAAAAGCAACTGCTGCAACACTAGTCCCAATTATTGGAGAGCTCATTTACAAATTTACGTATTATGGCCCCCAAAGTTTCATTAAACCTCTTCACCAGGCCAGGTGATAGGGGATGGCAACCAAGTGGTTCACCCCATGAGCTTCCCACAGGCTTTTCATGGTCCCTGCCAGGAAATTAGTTTCTGAATCTGTAAGGATATTGGAGGGCCAACCTACCCTGGCAAAAATGTTTGTTAATGCCTGGCACACACTTTGGGGGGGAGGGATAGCTCAGTGGTTTGAGCATTGGCCTGCTAAACCCAGGGTTGTGAGTTCAATCCTTGAGGAGGCCACTTAGGGATCTGGGGCAAAAAATTGGTCCTGCTAGTGAAGGCAGGGGGCTGGACTCGATGACCTTTCAAGGTCCCTTCCAGTTCTAGGAGATTGGTATATCTCCAATTATTACCTTTTTTATTACCTAGCCCTGGTGTTGCTTCAAGCTACTGCTTCCGGCCATCGGGTGGCAAAAATCATGAAAGTCAGTATTTATTGCTTTCCTCTGGGTGTCTTTTTTTGGAAAAGGACACAGAATATTTACAGCTATTTGCTGAAATGGAACCTCAATTATGGGGAGTGGCTGGAGAGGGGCTTTGACCTGGTCTTGGGTTTTTTTCACTTTTTGGCACACCTCACAAGACCGGACAAGTAGAAACATCCTTGCCCATTCCCTCCCAGTGGAATGACTTCCCCAAATGGTCTTTGGTCCTACTCACCCCAGCACAGTCACTAGGATGATTGTGGGCTAAGCTTAAGAGCTTTACCCGGTACTTAGTTGGAACTACCAACTGTCCTTGAGAATGCCAGTCTTCCTGGTGTCCATCAGAAAGAGTTTTCTTATATAAAAGTTCTTTTTTTTTTTTTTACAACAAACCGGGATGAGTTAGAAGAGCTGAGAGGCAGTGGGTTGCTTCGTGCTGCCGCCTAAGCTCCCTGGAGGCTGTTATCTGCTTCCTGCTTGGCCTGGAACTGTTTCCTTGATGCTGGAGACATCAGTTTCTCATTGAATTGTGGACTTGGGCTTGGTCCCTCTTGAAGTGATGTAGGACGATGGGGCTGTTTTTGTTGACTGTGAACCGCTCTTTGCTGGCACACTATGTTGTATTTTAGGCTCCTGCTGAGCCTCTTGCGCAGGGTTATTTGCTGCTGCCAGTGCAGGCTTGCTAGTGTCCTCTGGCATTGAAGTTGTAGATGGGGTTGCAAGCGCTGGATTCAGTGCCAGCAATGGTTTTGGTGCTGGTTGCTCTGCCAGTTCTGGTTTTGGGACTGGCTCTGTCTGGGTCTCTGGGACTGGATCCACTACTGCTGCCGCAAACATGGGCATGGGGTTCGGTTCCACCATCGTAGTATGGGTCTCTGACAACACAGGCTGGGCCCTTGCAGAAGGCTCAGGAACAGAGCTAGGTGTGAAGGCTTGCTTAGCCTGGCTGCAGGTGACCATTCCCACCCTTTCGGCTAGCTTCACATGGTTGTTCAAGTCTTCCCCAAGCAGCATGGGAATGGGATAATTATCATAGACTGCAAAAATCCACATTCCTGACCAGCCCTAGTACTGGACAGGCAACTTGGCTCTAGGCAAGTTTAAAGAGTTTGACATGAAGGGTTGAATCGTTACCGGGGCCTCTGAGTTGATGAATTTGGGGTTTACTAAGGATTGGTGGAGAGTTGACACTTGTGCTCTAGTATCCCTCCATGCGATAACCTTCTTCCCGCCCATACTCACGGTTTCCCTTCACTCTGAGGGTATTTGGGAGGCATTTGGGACGGGGGACCTTTGGTGTGATTTTGGTGTAATGAACTGCAATTTGTTGGGGTTCTTGGGGCAGTTGGCCTTTATATGCCCCAGCTTAGTACATTTAAAACATTGTCCAGCTGACTGGTCACTGGGGCGAGGTGGGTTGCTGGAGACTGGTGTGGTGGGACGATAAGGAGTTTGGGGTTTTCCTTGGGATGTAGGTGGGGCCTTGGGCTGCCCCCAGTGGTAGGGTTTTGTTTTAGGTTGCCCCTTCTGATATTTGCTTCAACTGCTACTAGTTTTTTTCTTTTCTGCCACCTCCACCCATCTGGTTTCAATTTTCCCCGCCCTGATTACAGTTTTGGGCTTCCCATTTAGGATATACCTTTCTATTTCCTCAGGAACACCCTCTAAGAACTGCTTCATTTGCATTAGGAAAGGCAGATCTTCCAGAGATTTAACACTTGCTCCTGATATTTAGGCATCCCAATTTTTTACAATGTGGTAGGCATGTCAGGAAAATGCCATGTTTTCACTGTTCAGGTGTTAGCCCCATTCTAATCCTGGCCTTGTTTTTAAAAAGTTTGTAGCTGTTTGGATGTTTTTTAGGCATTTTAGTTGTCACCTCTGCTAAGGGTCCACTGAGCTGCGGTCTCAGCTCCACCATATACTGGTCTGTAGAGAGGCTGTACCCAAGGCAGGCCCTTTTGAAATTTTTTAAGAAGGCCTCTGTATCATCGCCTCCTTTGTAGGTGGGGAACTTTCTGGGATGGGAAGCGGTACCTGGTGAAGGATTGCTAGGGTTGTCCGGTATATTCTGCTTAGCCCTGGCCCTTTCTAACTTCAGTTTATGCTTCTGGGCTGCCCTCTGGGCCTCCAAAGCCCTCTTGTGGGCAAGTTCCTCTGCCTCCACAGCTCTCTCATGGGCAGCTTCTTCCCTGGCCATCTGTCTATTATGTTTTTTTATTCTTTCCTCAGCTTTGAATTTATCTAATTCTAGTTTTTGTTGGACATTGCGTTTCACCATCCTAACTCCTGCTTGCCTAGCTTACCCGAGCTAGAAAGAAAAAAAAAACTTGCTTGTGAATTCCCTTGCAGGAAGTTAACTACCTTGCCCTCAGGCAGAGAAAAAAAAATCTCCAGCTGCTCACAGCTTAAAAAAAAAAATCCCTTTGTTAAAAGAACCTAACACCTCTGCTTCCAGGCAAAGAGAGAGAAAAAAAATCTCTAGCTGCTTTCAGCTAAACAAAAACCTTTTTGGCTTTCAAGCAGCCAAAAAAAAACCCTGTCCTTTTAAAATCCTACTGGGCTTTTGGTTATAATAATAGGAGATTTGCCTATCTCCTAGAACTGGAAGGGACCTTGAAAGGTCATCAAGTCCAGCCCCCTGCCTTCACTAGCAGGACCAAGTACTGATTTTTGCCCCAGATCCCTAAGTGGCCCTCTCAAGGATTGAACTCACAACCCTGGGTTTAGCAGGCCAATGCTCAAACCACTGAGCTATCCCTCCCCCCGATCATGATGATCCCACCGTGCTGCCACCATGTCAGGGTTCCTTCCCCCCTCTGAACTCTGGGGTATAGATGTGGGGACCCGCACGAAAGACCCTCTAAGCTTATTTTTACCAGCTTAGGTTAAAAACTTCCCCAAGGCACAAATTCCTTTCTAGCTTTAGTATCGCTGCCATCACCAAGTGATTTAAACAAACATTTAGGGAGGGTCACTTGGAGCCCTACCTTCCCCAAATATCCCCCCAATCCCCTACACCCCCTTTCCTGGTGATAGGGAAAATATTCCCCCACCCCGCTTATAGGCCCAGAATTTTGAGCGTACCTTAACCCCCCCGTTGCTGCTTGGCGTAATTTGTAGGCCTTAACCCCTTGCCCTACTAGCATATATGAGCAATGGGTTTAATACTTCTGCAAAATGAGTTTGTCTGTATAAAGGGCATCAGGAAGCAAAGCAGAAAAGAGGAACCAAGCGGCCCTGAGATGCCCAGCTGTAATATGCAGAGTCTAGCAAGAGCTGTTGCAGAAGTAACCGCAAGCAGGGGTCCAAAGGCAGGCAGACTACCAACGAAAACTGCCAAAGAACAATAACAGGAAAAACCAAATATGGAAAAGTACTGAGCTAGCTTGCTTAATTTGCCATTGTCATAGGTTTATTCCCCACTTTGAACTTTAGCGTTCACAAGATGGGGACCTGCATAGGCTCCTCTAAACTAAAATTCTAGTTTAGATCTGGTACGCTGCCACCAACTAGAAATTCCAGTGTCTAGTACACTCCCGGTTCCCCCAAACTTTCCCTGGGGAACACAGATCCCAACTTCCTTGGGTCTTAACACAAAGGGAAATAATCCATTCCCCCCACCTTCTTCCCCCTCCCCTTGTCCTTGGGAGAGATACCTTGATTCAATTCCCCACTTTGAACTTTAGCGTTCACAAGATGGGGACCTGCATGGACTCCTCTAAACTAAATCCTAGTTTAGATCTGGTAAACGCTGCCACCAGCCAAGTTTGTTAGTGTCTGGCACACTCCCTGTTCCCCCAAACTTTCCTGGGGAACACAGATCCAAATTCCTTGAATCTCAACACAAAGGGAAATAATTTATTCCCCTCCCCTCCTTCCCCCCTCCCCTCTCCTAGTCCTTAGGAGAGATACCTTGATTCAAACTCAATGAATCAAACAAAGAAGGATTCACTTTTCCCCCCTCCCCTTCCCCTCAGAATAATCAAAGTAACAGCAAACAGAAATAAAGATATTTCTTCAGCAAACACACAATTGCAAATGTAGAAAGTAATTTTAAGACTAAACCGCCTTTCTAATACTCACTATACTGAATAGAAGAAAATACTTCAGGAAAACTTGGAGAACTTGAAGATATGTCTGGGCTCTCTTAGATCCAAAAGGAGAACGGCAACCCAAACAAAGGACACAGACAAAGCCTTCCCTCCACAGAGATTTGAAATTATCTTGTCCCTTGATTGGTCCTCTGGTCAGGTGTTCGTCAGGTTACTGAGCTTGTTAACCCTTTACAGGTAAAAGAGATCTTAACCCTTACTATCTGTTTATGACAGCCATTGATAATCCCAAATAAGGGAATTTAAATAAGTGTTAATTTGCGGTTTTAGCCTTTATAACCTTGGTGAAATCTGTTAGAGAGGGCCAGTTATCCCCTTGTGTGGGGCCATACTGTGACCCTCCCTGTGTGCACACTTGTATTCTAATAAAGGAGCCTCAAGGCTGTCTGACCAAAAAATCAACGGCGTGGCGAATTTTTCCACGACACTGGGAAGGCTTGAGAATAATATCCTCACCAATTGGTACAGGTGAACACACACCCAAATCCTTGGATCTTAAGAACAATGAAAAATCAATTAGGCTCTTAAAAGAAGATTTTTAATTAAAGAAAAGGTAAAAGAATTATCTCTGTAAAATCAGGATGGTAAGTACTTTACAGAATAACAAAAGACTCAAGAACACAGAGGATTTCCCCTCTAGGCAAAACCTTAAAGTTACAAAAACAGAGATAAACCTCCCTCTCAGCACAGGGAAAATTCACAACCTAAAACAAAAGGTAATCTAATGCATTTCTTTTCTGCTATTACTTACTATTTCTGCCAGACTAGATGCTTAGTTTAGATATGCTTAAGGAGATATAATTTTCCTGTCCTGGTTTCTTGGCTGCAGGGGCGGCTCTAGAAATTATGCCGCCCCAAGCAGGGCGGCGCGCTGCGCCACTCGTGCCGCCCTTCCCCGGTCCCGCGGCCGGGGCAGAAGTGTCTGCGGACGGTCCCGTGGTCCCGCGGCTCCGGTGGAGCATCCACAGGCATGCCTGCGGGAGCTCCGTCCAAGCCGCGGGACCAGCGCACCCGCCGCAGTCATGCCTGCAGGAGCTCAAGCGGAGCCACGGGAAGAGGGGACTCTCCGCAGGCATGACTGCGGAAGGTCCGCCGGAGCCAAATGCCGCCCTGCCACGAAATGCCGCCCCACGCGCCTGCTTGGCGCGCTGGGGTCTGGAGCCGGCCCTGCTTGGCTGGCTCCGAGAGACACAGACCAAAACCTTCCCCCACAGTTTTGAAAGTATCTTCTCCCCTTATTGGTCAGGTGCCACCTGGATTATCTGAGCTTCTTAACCCTATACAGGTAAAAGAGGAATTAACCCTTAACAGGGTAAAGAGGGTTTTATGCTACCCTTAGCTGTATGTTTATGACATATGCTCTAGTTCAACTGATAGTTATTTTGGGAGATGGAGGAATCTGCATCTTGGTGACATTCACTAGATGAAATTATATTGCCTGCATTATACACATCAGATAAAATTACTATAATTATTCCTTCTGGCCTCAAAATCTATGAATAGGATAAGGCTGTCCCCTGTGTCTGGGGATTTCTATATCCTCAGGTACTTGTACAGCCCACCTCCCTGTCATAACTAAACATTCTTCTCCCAATGACTGAGGAAATTCTCTTTTGGGCCCTTTTACCTTGGCACATCACTTCAGTTGTAGTATGTCTCCAGCGCGATGAGGCTAGGTCCTCAGCAGGCTGTGGGCTCACAAGTTCCACCACAACACAATCTGGATCTGAGGCTGTCATGGATTCAGGAAACCTTAGCCAAAGGATCCCCAAATCTGCATTCGTTGGGGACATTCGCCCTCCCACTACCAGGGCCTGGCTCCCAGAAACACACGTCACAGTATGGAACAACCGTCCACCTGAAGAGAGAGAACACCAGGATTCAGATTGGTACCTCTACAGGAAGAGAGAGGGTTACCAGACCAAAGGCTTCAATCCCCTCTACCCTTCAGTGCTGAGCACTGATAGTACAGTATGAATCTCCCCCTTCCTCTCCAGGGTTACCCCATTAATATTAGAGATCTCCGTGTGTGCTCCACCCTAGGGGGAGAACGTACCCCAAGTGTTACCAGACTTTTCCATTCTCACACTTCTAACACGCCAGTTGTCTTCGTGTCTGATTAGGACATGGAAATCTCTTAGGCGGCAGTGTCGTCCATCCTGCTCTCCGAAGCCTCCAGTAGTGAGGACCACATGTGGTCTGATAAGTACAGAGTGGTGGCCATACCGCCTCAGGCCAGCAATTGTGCACACAGATGCAGAGATGCTACCAGCAACTCTGGGAGGGTCACCAGCTGAGAAAGCTGCAATCCAAAGAGAATCAGACTGAGGCACAGGGGTTTGTTTGCAGTAGTGCCCCAGACATGACACATACAAGAACAGAGATTACCCTCTAACCAGAAAAAAGTGAGAGAGCTCAAATTCTTTCACTTATCAAAGAGAATGAGAGGTGGGCTTGATTACAGCGTGTAAGTACCTTCACGAGGGGAAAATAGCAGGTACTAAAGGGCTCCTCATTCTAGCAGAGAAAGACAGAACGCGAACCAATTACTGGAAGCTGATACGAGGCAAATTCAAATAGAAATAAGACGCAATATTTTTAATGGTGAGGGTCATCAGCCATCGAAACAAACTGCCAAGGGGGCGGTGGATTCTGCATCTCTTTTCAGAGTAGCAGCCGTGTTAGTCTGTATCTGCAAAATGAACAGGAGTACCTGTGGCACTTTAGGGTATGTCTACACTACGAAATTAGGTCGAATATATAGAAGTCGTTCTTTTAGAAACCATTTTTATACAGTTGATTGTGTGTGTCCCCACACAAAATGCTCTAAGTGCATTAAGTTGTCAGACTGCATCCACAGTCCCAAGGCTAGCGTCGACTTCCGGAGCGTTGCACTGTGGGTAGCTGAGAGTAGCCATCCCACAGTTCCCGCAGTCTCCGCTACCCTTTGGGATTCTGGGTTGAGATCCCAATGCCTGATGGGGCAAAAACAGTGTTGTGGGTGGTTCTGGGTACATGTCATCAGGCCCCCCATCCCTCCCTCCCTCCCTCCCTCCGTGAAAGCAACAGCAGACAATCGTTTCACGCCTTTTTTCCTGGGTTACCTGAGCAGACACCATACCACAGCAAGCATGGAGCCCACTCAGCTCGCCATCACCGTACGTCTCCTGGGTGCTGACAGACGTGGGACTGCATTGCTACACAGCAGCAGCTCATTGTCTTTTGGCAGCAGACGGTGCATTACAATTGGTAGCCATCGTTGTCATATTCCTGGGTGCTCTTTTAGCCGACCTCGGTGAGATCGGTCAGGGGCGCCTGGACAGATATGGGAGTAACTCAGCCAGGTCATTCCCATCTTCTGCCAAGCACCCAGGAGATGACGATGGCTTGCAGTCATACTGCACCGTCTGCTGCCAGCCTAAGATGTAAAAGATGGATCAAAACAAGAAATTGACCTATCTGATTTGTTTTGTGAAATGAACAGCCTGCTAAACCCAGAGTTTTGAGTTCAATCCTTGAGGGGGCCATTCTGTGTGACAGTTGTTTGTGTTTCTCCTTGATGCAAAGCCACCCCTTTTGTTGATTTTAATTCCCTGTAAGCCATGTCGCCAGTCGCCCCTCCCTCCGTCAGAGCAACGGCAGACAACTGTTTCGCGCAAAACCAGGCGAGGAGGCACCGGCAGCGTGGTGACAATAGGGTCATGGTCATAGACTTCTCACAAAGTACGGGCCGGGGAATGTGCACATCATGCTGATGAGCTCTGAATGAGCTCTGCGAACACGCTGACCAAACAGGAAATGAAATTCAAAAGTTTGCGGGCCTTTTCCTGTCTACTTGGCCAGTGGATCTGAGTTGAGAGCGCTGTCCAGAGCGGTCACAGTGGAGCACTCTGGGATAGCTCCCGGAGGCCAATACCGTCAAATTGCATCCACATTATCCCAAGATCTGTGAGAGTGAGGGATCATCTTTCAAGATAGGCTGTAGATCTTTGATAATGCGCTGGAGAGGTTTTAGTTGGGGGCTGAAGGTGATGGCTAATGGCGTTCTGTTATTTTCTTTGTTGGGCCTGTCCTGTAGTAGGTGACTTCTGGGTACCCTTCTGGCTCTGCCAATCTGTTTTTTCACTTCAGCAGGTGGGTACTGTAGTTTTAAGAATGCTTGATAGAGATCCTGTAGCTGTTTGTCTCTGTCTGAAGGATTGGAGCAAATGCGATTGTAACCCTAACCCTAACCCTACCCTCACTCTCACAGATCTTGGGAAACAGACCAGTCCTCGCTTACAGACAGCCCCCTAACCTGAAGCAAACACTCACCAGCAACCGCACACCATACAACATAAACACTAACCCAGGAACCTATCCTTGCAACAAAGCCTGATGCCAATTCTGTCCACATATTTATTTAAGTGACACCATCGTAGGACCTAATCACATCAGTCACACCATCAGGGGCTCGTTCAGCTGCACATCTACCAATGAGATATATGCCATCATGTGCCAGCAATGCCCCTCTGCCAATGCATTGGCCAAACTGGACAGTCTCTACGCAAAAGAATAAATGGACACAAATCTGACATCAAGAATCATAACATTCAAAAACCAGTGGGAGAACACTTCAACCTCTCTAACCTCAGGTGACAGACTTGAAGGTGGCAATTTTACAACAAAAAAACTTCAAAAACAGACTCCAAAGAGAGACTGCTAAACTTGAATTAATATGCAAATTAGATACAATTAACTTAGGTTTGAACAGAGACTGGGAATGGTTGGGCCATTACACTAATTGAATCTATTTCCCCATGTTAAGTATCCTCACACCTTCTATGGGTCATCTCGATTATCACTTCAAAAGTTTTTTTTTCTCCTGCTGATGATAGCTCATCTCAATTCATTGGCCGCTTACAGTTGGTATGGCTACTTCCACCTTTTCATGTTCTCTGTATATATAAATATCTCCTTGCTGTATGTTCCAGTCTTAGCATCCGATGAAGTGGGCTGTAGCCCACAAAAACTTATGCTCAAATAAATCTGTTAGTCTCTAAGGTGCCACAAGTACTCCTGTTCTTTCTGCATCCCTTGTGATCTTCAAACTCAGATTAGTCCCTTTCTGGATGTTGCTTTAGCCAAACAAAAGATTTTTGTGCTTGATACAGGAGTAACTGGTTGAAATTTTCTGGCCTGTGTTATACAGGAGGTCAGATCAGATGATCTAATGCCCCCTTCTGCCCTCTTAATTTATGAATTAGCAAAAGTTTGGGAACAGAACTGATGCTGTACACACAGCAATGCCATACTGTATGTGTCAGGAGGACACCCCATTGTGATGCTGCAGTCTATATGGTTTTATAAAAATATGCTAACGAGTGAATATAATGTAACTGGAATATGCTTCATGCAGAAAGTCTCTTGTAAGGTATCATTACAAAGCTTATAATCTACTGAGTGTGATCATCCTATTTGTATAAATGTACCACTCTTGTATCTGAAGCTAGAAATATAACTCTGAGGGCCTATTGTAATTATGCAAAGTGTGGGCCATTAATGGTGGTTTGGAATCTTCATGACTCCCATGAACCAGGGCAATTGACTGCAGACGGCTGTTTTACCTGTAAGTCTTCCTGTAGATGTGAGTGCTGGCAAGTGGGCAATGAAGTCTTGCAGTGACATGTGATCATGTCACCTGAACTGGAATCCATCTTTAACCTGGTGTCTTTCCATTGAGAAGGAGGGAGTGGGAACCCAGACAGGGACATGGGTGGAACAGAACAAAAAAAAGAGAGGCGCCATCATGGAGAATCCCCTAGCTACCACCTGAGCTGGAACAAGAGCTGTACCAGGGGAAAGAATTGTGCCCAAGCCTGGAAGGGGTCCAGTCTGAGGAAAAAACTTACTGAAGCAGCTCTGAGGGTGAGATTATCTATATTCACTTTAATTAGACATGGATTTGCGCATTTTATATTATTTTGCTTGGTGACTTACTTTCTTCTGTCTGTTACTACTTGGAGCCACTTAAATCCTACTTTCTGTATTTAATAAAATCACTTTTTACTTATTAATTAACTCAGAGTGTATATTAATACCCAGGGGAGCAAACAACTGTGCATATCTGTCTATCAGTGTTATAGAGGGTGAACAATTTATGAGTTTATCCTGTATAACAGGGGGTCTGCAACATCTGGCACGCGGCTCGCCAGGCTGGGCCAGTTTATCTGCCGTGTAAGCGGGTTCATAGACTCATAGACTTTAAGGTCAGAAGGGATCATTACGATCATTTAGTCTGACCTCCTGCACAATGCAGGCCACAGAATCTTACCCATCAACTTCTATAACAAACCTCTAACCTATGTCTGAGTTATTGAAGTCCTCAAATTGTGGTTTGAAGACGTCAAGCTGCAGAGAATCCTCCAGCAAGTGACCCGTGCCCCATGCTGCAGAGGAAGGCGAAAAACCTCCAGGGCCTCTGCCAATCTGCCCTGGAGGAAAATTCCTTCCCGATGTAGCCCTGAGGATTAATCTGTTGGTCTGTATAAAATGTCTTTTTGATAAAAGTGTGTAGGCTGCATAGATTAATAGAATTTGCAATAAGCTGTAATGAAGATACCTAGAAATTTCTAGACCAGACATCCTGGCCTATTTCCTCTGTGACGCTGAAAGCAACCTTTAAGACCCTTACTCAGAAAAGTAATAATAGGAGACAAACCTACGCAAATGTCTAGGGACTTTTTGAATGTTTACTAACCTTTCACCTAGTTAGGGTACAAAGGAGGGTATTTTTGACCACAAATGTAACACATACACCCGCAAGCTGTCATTAGTACGCACACAAAAGGTCAGCCAATTAAAACAGGTACCCTCACCTTTCCATGGGGGAAAGACAAATTTGGGCATAGAAGGAAGGATTTCTCCCTATAAAAAGGGTGGCAATCCTCCATTAGGGCAGGCGATACACCCATCCTTCTATTCTCCATCGCCTCACCCTGCCTACACCTACGAAAGCTGTCAACTACTGATAAGTCGTAGTGTTCTGTCCTTTCACAGCTGTAAGTATGAAATAATTCTTAATTTCTACTTCACCTCTAAAGCATCTATGCTAAGAAGGGTTTAATTCATAACCAGTTTCTTTATAACTATACTTCCTCTAGCAAAGGTGTGAAATCTTCTGAGTGCTATTGCTGCAAAGTGCATTTAGAACTGTGTAATATCATATCATATCTCTTAAAGAACTGTGATATTTTGTAACTTTGTAATCAAACTGCTTTTAACATTTTACATTTACTTCTTGTTTCATTGATTTTAAATAAAAGGTCTTGTTTGACTAATTCTGTCTCAGTGTAAATTCCTGTTATACCCCAATCTCCTTGTATTAAATTCTGTGAAGCCTGATTCAAGACGAACTTTTATCTTCTGATCACACATATTGGCGAGCCATACCCATATTATTAATACTTATCACTTATTATTAACATTACTAATTAATTAGAAAATTAATTATTAAATAAAACTAAATTAGGTGGATAAATTCCACTGTCCCTACTAACCCTCCCCAAATCAGGCTACACCGACCCCAAATATGGCGATCAGTTAAACCCTGAGCATGTGGGCAAGACTCACCAGCCAGCACCCAGGAAAGAATTCTCTATAGTAACTCAGATCCCACCCCATCTAACATCCCATCACAGACCACTGGGCATACTTACCTCCTGATAATCAAAGATCAATTGTTATATTAATTGCCAAAATTAGGCTATCCCATCATACCATCCCTTCCATAAACTTATCAAGCTTACTCTTAAAGCCAGATATGTCTTTTTCCCCCACTACTCCCCTTGGAAGGCTGTTCCAGAACTTCACTCCTCTAATGGTTAGAAACCTTTGTCTAATTTCAAGTCTAAACTTCCTAGTGTCCAGTTTATATCCATTTGTTCTTGTGTCCACATTGGTATTAAGCTTAAATAATTCCTCTCCCTCCCAGATATTAATCCCTCTGATATATTTATAAAGAGCAAGCATATCCCCCCTCAACCTTCTTTTGGTTAGGCTAAACAAGTCAAGCTCTTTGAGTCTCCTTTCATAAGACAGGTTTTCCATTCCTCGGATCATCCTAGTAGCCCGTCTCTGAACCTGTTCCAGTTTGAATTCATCCTTCTTAAACATTGGAGACCAAAACTGCACACAGTATTCCAGATGAGGTCTCACCAGTGCCTTGTACAACGGTACTAACACCTCCTTATCTTTGCTGGAAATACCTCGCCTGATGCATCCTAAAACTGTATTAGCATTTTTAACGGCCATATCACATTGGCGGCTCATAGTCATCCTGTGATCAACCAATACTCCGAGGTCCTTCTCCTCCTCTGTTACTTCCAACTGATGTGTCCCCAATTTATAACTAAAATTCTTGTTATTAATCTCTAAATGCATGACCTTGCACTTTTCACTATTAAATTTCATCCTATTACTATTACTCCAGTTTACAAGGTCATCCAGATCTTCCTGTATGATATCGCGGTCCTTCTCTGTGTTAGCAATACCTCCCAGCTTTGTGTCATCCGCAAATTTTATTAGCACATTCCTGCTTTTTGTGCCAAGGTCAGTAATAAAAAGGTTAAATAAGATTGGTCCCAAAACTGATCTCTGAGGAACTCCACTAGTAACCTCCTTCCAGCCTGACAGTTCACCTTTCAGTACAACCCGCTGTAGTCTCCCCTTTAACCAGTTCCTTATCCACCTTTCAATTTTCATACTGATCCTCATCTTTTCCAATTTAACTAATAATTCCCCATGTGGAACCGTGTCAAATGCCTTACTGAAATCGAGGTAAATTAGATCCACTGTGTTTTTTGTAAAACCATGCTGTATTTTGTCCCAATTACCATTGACCTCAATGTCCTTAACTACTTTCTCCTTCAAAATTTTTTTCCAAGACCTTACATGCTACAGATGTCAAACTAACAGGCCTATAGTTACTCGGATCACGTTTTTTCCCTTTCTTAAAAATAGGAACTATGTTAGCAATTCTCCAGTCGTACGGTACAACCCCTGAGTTTACTGATTCATTAAAAATTCTTGCTAATGGGCTTGCAATTTCATGTGCCAGTTCCTTTAATATTCTTGGATGAAGATTATCTGGGCCCTCCGATTTTGTCCCATTAAGCTGTTGGAGTTTGGCTTCTACCTCGGATGTGGTAATATCTACCTCCATATCCTCATTCCCATTTGTCATCCTACCATTATCCCTAAGCTCCTCATTAGCCTTATTAAAGACTGAGGCAAAGTATTTATTTAGATATTGGGCCATGCCTAGATTATCCTTAACCTCCATTCCATCCTCAGGGTTTAGTGGTCCCACTTCTTCTTTATTTATATGGCTATAGAACCTTTTACTATTGGTTTTAATTCCCTTTGCAAGGTCCAACTTGTGACAGTGCGGCTCTGGCGGGACCCAACTGAGAGTGCCAATTCAGGACCAATTGCTCAAACAGGGCAGTCACAGCCCAAGGCTGGGGTTTTTCCACCTCTAAGGCAAACCAAACCAGCCAGACAAGAAGGACTTTGGTCTCACCTCACTGGCTAACCACAAGTCACACAAGCAATTCCCTTAGACACTCCAGTCTCCCAGTATCACCACCAGTCCCACTCGTCCTGGGAATGAATGGTTATGAAAACCAACACCCCAATAAAAGAAAACGGTTCTCTCGATCCCAAAGGACCAAGCCCCAGACCCAGGTCAATATACACATCAGATCTTACCCACAAATCACGCTGTTGTCAATCCTTTAGAATCTAAAATCTAAAGGTTTATTTACAAAGGGAAAAAGATAGAGATGAGAGGTAGAATTGGTTAAATGGAATCAATTACATACAGTACTGGCAAAGTTCTTAGTTCAGGCTTGCAGCAGTGATGGAGTAAACTGCAGGTTCAAATCAAGTCTCTGGAGCACATCCCCCGCTGGGATGGGTCATTCAGTCCTTTGTGCAGAGCTTCAGGTTGTAGCAAAGTCCTTCCAGAGGTAAGAAGCAGGATTGAAGACAAGATGGAGATGATACATCAGCCTTATATAGGCTTTTCCAGGTGTAAGAATCTCTTTGTCCTTACTGTGGAAAATTACAGCAAAATGGAGTCTGGAGTCACAAGGCGTCTCCATGGGTCAATTGTGTAGCTGATGGTCCTTAATGGGCCATCAAGCAGGCTAGGCAGGGCTAACACCAGCTTTTCTGTGGTGTCACCCAGAAGCAGAGCACAATATAAAATACAGACAGTACAGAGCCAATACTTATAACTTCAACTACAAAATGATACACAGACATACAGACAGCATAATCATAACCAGCAACCCATAACCTGGTCTTAGACACCTTATATGACCCCCTTTACCCAAGATTTGGTGCCACTACAGGACCTTGGTTGCAACCCATGTTCTATATGGTCCCAATTTATATCAATAACGTCACACAACTCTACATGACTTTTAGCCTCTCTCACTTCATCCCTACATGTTCTGACCTCAATAACGTAGCTTTCCTTGCTAATCCCGCCCATCTTCCATTCCTTGTAGGCTTTCTGCTTTTTCTTAATCACCTCTCTGAGATGCTTGCTCATCCAGCTTGGTCTACAACTCCTGCCAATGATTTTTTTCCCCTTTCTTGGGATGCAGGCTTCTGATAGTTTCTGCAACTTTGACCTGAAGTAATTCCAGGATTCTTCTGCCTTTAGATCCACACGTTCTTCAGTCTAATCCACTTCCCTAACTAATTTCCTTAATTCTTTAAAGTTAGCCCTTTTGAAATCAAAAACCCTAGTCCTAAATCTATTTTTGTTTATCCTTCCATCTAGTTTGAACTGAATTAGCTCATGATCACTCGAACCAAGGTTGTCCCCTACAACCATTTCTTCTATGAGGTCCTCACTACTCACCAAAACCAAATCTAAAATGGCATCCCCTCTTGTTGGTTCTTCAACTACTTGGTGAAGAAATCCATCAGTTATCACATCCAGAAAAATCTGAGCCCTATTATTGTTACTAGCATTTGTCCTCCAGTCTATATCTGGGAAGTTAAAGTCTCCCATGATCACAGAATTCCCATTAGTGTTTACTTCATTAAAAACATTAAAGAGGTCTCTATCCATATCCAAATCAGATCCCGGCGGTCTGTAGCACACCTCAAGCACTATCTCAGGGGAGGCTCTACAATGCTACTCCACCACCTTTGCCTTTATTTCTGTCTTTCCTAAACAGCACATAGCCTTCAATACCTGTACTCCAGTCATGACTACTATTCCAATATGTTTCTGTTATCCCTATAATATCCGGTTTCACTTCCTGCATCAGTAGCTCTAGTTCCTCCATTTTGTTACCTAGGCTCCTCGCATTAGTGTACAGACATCTTAATTTTTGCCGTTTGGCTTCACTGACATTCTTTACCTGGTTAGGCACAGACATTCTACCACCAGTATCACCTATTAGACTGGTATCTACACTAGCCTTCCTCCTTATATCCATTCTTCATCCCACGGCTGTATCCTCTCTTACTTTGTTTTCTTCCCTCTCAAGGTTAAATTCCGGCATGGAGATTACCCGGACATCTCCCAACCATCTCCCCCAAATTCATAGTTTAAAGCTCTCTTAATCAGTTGGGCGAGCCTCCATCCTAGAAGTCTATTTCCCTCCTTACTCAGGTGAAGTCCATCCCGAGAGAACAGTCCTCTGTCCATGAATGCTTCCCAGTGGCCGTACATCCCAAAGCCCTCCTTATAGCACCACTGCCTGAGCCATCTGTTGATCGCCATAATCTTGTCACACCTTTGTTGCCCTTCTCTAAGAACAGGCAGAATCCCACTGAAAATCACCTGAGCCTCGATTTCCTCAAGTGTCTTCTCCAGTCTGGCATAGTCTCCCTTGATACGTTCCGGCGAGAATCTAGCCATATCATTCGTTCCCACATGACAGACAATCAACGGATTCTTTCCCGCTCCCGTTAGGATCCTTTTCAGCCTCAGGTCCACATCCCGTATCTTAGCACCCGGCAGACAGCACACCTTTCTGTTCTCCGGATCAGCTCTAGTTACAGGCCTGTCTATTCTTCTCAGTAAGGAGTCCCCAATCACGTAGACCTGTCTTTTCCTGGTGACAGTGTGATTCTCTGGTCTATCCCTTGCTCCCACTGGCTGCAAGTCCTCTCGATTCCTATTCACCCTTGCAATCCTCCGCAACCCTTCCCGTATCCTCCTGGGGCTCATATTTGGTGTTGTCTCCATTGACTCTTCCCCTCTTCCTGTAGGACTAGCTGCTCTTCTCTTTTTCCTTGCCCTCTCACCTTCAGCGACCATCTGCTGTGCCCCTTCTTCATTTTCCAACTCTGCAAACCTGTTCCTGAGCTCTATTTCTCCTTCACTGGCCTGTCTTTTCTTCTTCCTGGTTCTCTTAGTCACATGCTTCCACCATCCACTTTCCTCACCGAGCAGTCTCCCCTCAGAATTCTTTGGTCCTGCTTCCATCTGCAAGTCTGGGCTTATCCCTTCAGCCTCCTCATGTCTTTGTCCATCACCTGCTCGAACCCCCTTCTAAACTCGACCAGAGTTTCTACCTGCATCTCCAGTCCTCGGATCTTTTCTTCCATCAGCTCTATCAGGCAGAACTTCATGCAGACAAAACTCTTTTCAGGTACCCCCTCCAGGATCATGTACATGCAGCAGCTTCCACATCCAGTCATCTTCATTGTGTCTTTCACTGCTGCCTCTGTATCGGTCATAGCCTTCCCACCTAAAACCTGTTAGTCCAAGAAACACAAAACAAAACAAACCCCCAACAGGCACCAGAACACTGGCAGACCGTCACCTACTCCCTTCACTAGCCTGTCAGTTCCTCTGCTTAGGTCTCTAAGTCTCCCCTGCAACCTCCCCCTGTAAACTCCCACTGAAACTCCCCTGTTTACAGCTCTGTTTGCTAGCTACTGTGCCGCTGCATCCATCTATGCTGCTGCCTGACTGGTTGGCTGCCTTTATAGGACCCCTAAGCAGGGAAGCCCCGCCCCCTAATCAGGGCTCAGCTCCTTTCCCAGCACACTGCCCCTACCAGCCTCCGAACATACAAACTGCAAAATACAAGACACAGAATACAAAAGGTTCAGCCGATAGTGGCTCCCACTGGCTGCGGTTCGCCATCCCAGGCCAATAGGGGTGGCGGAAAGCCATGGCCAGCACATCCCTCACCCACGCCGCTTTCCGCAGCCTCCATTGGCCTGAGACCGTGGCCAGTGAGAGCTGCGATCGGCTGAACCTGCTGACGCAGCAGGTAAACAAACTGGCCCTGGTAAAACGGATTTATTTGGGTTTAGACCCCATTGGGGGTTGGGCATCTGAGTGTTAAAGACAAGCACACTTCTGTGAGCTGCTTTCAGGTAAACCTGCAGCTTTGGGGCAAGTAATTCAGACCCTGCGTCTTTGTTGGAGCAGACGGGTGTGTCTGGCTCAGCAGCGAAGAGAAGTAGGAAGGAGTCCTAAGGAAATACCAGGGTCAG
This sequence comes from Mauremys mutica, assembly GCF_020497125.1. Classification (NCBI taxonomy): domain Eukaryota; kingdom Metazoa; phylum Chordata; order Testudines; family Geoemydidae; genus Mauremys; species Mauremys mutica. The sequence goes on along the minus strand of NC_059072.1, from coordinate 371,351,226 downwards.
GGAGCCAACAGACTATAGTTATTGGATACAAGGTCTCTGGGCTGGAAGTCGGAGTAATGGGTGGGTCCAGGTTCCCCTCCCAGCCACTGGGAAAAGGCAAAGAACCTGTCATTGGATTAGAAGACTGTCTGGGACAGCATGCGGACAGCTGATCCAGTGGGATCTACAGAGTAGGAAGACTATGATGGGGATTTTCAGGGACCCCACATACCCCAGATTGCGTTTACCCTGAAACTGTGTCTTGTCTGCCCCAAGCTAAGTTAGCTGAGCATAGGTAACAGAAGGCCACTGCAGGCCAATTTGACCTTAAGGCATTAGTAAGATTTGTAAGAGCTTGTGTGACACAATTCGAAGCCTGTATGGCATAATCAAAAGGCCAACAGGAGAAAAAGAGGAACCCACGCCTACTGGTAATTGGGTAACTTGACCTAAAAATAACAGCTTGTTAGCTATGGAAAAATCAATAATTGCAGAAAAGTCTTGTACAATGGAAACCGCAAATAGGTGTGCATACAGTTAGAAAAGTGCTTATTGTACAACTATATTGGAAAATAATTGCATTAAGTAATTTAGTACGCAAGATATGCAAGAGAAGGTATCACAAGACAGGGGGGACGTGGCGAAAGACAGGAGCCTCTAGAGACAACAGGAAAACCCCTAGATGGTAGGGGGTCCGAGTCACGGCCCCAGAGGGGCTCTGATTGGCTTGCTGATAAAAATACCAAATAAGGCTGATAAGATTTGTAATGCATGATTACGTGTTGCGGTTTTTACCTTTATAAGCTTAAAGCTGTGTGGTTTATGCAAGGCGGCTAACCCCCCTTGCTTGGGGATACGCCGACCTTCCCTTTATGCATAATTGTATTGTGTACCCTAATAAAGGTGCCTCAGTGTGTCTGACCCAAAATCAACGGTGTGGTCAATTTTTCCACAACAACTATAAGCGACCTGGCTGGACACTTGAGTCATGAAGAGGGAGCACAATGAGTCCTGGGGAGCAAGGGGGGATGCAGTGCGAGGCGGGCATCTGACCTAAGAGCCGCTAATCTCCAGGGGCAGCCAAAAGGAGATGCCCCAACAGTGAATGACCCATATGACACTGTGCCAGAACTGTGGTCCATCTAGTCCAGTATCCTGACTGACAATAGCCAGAGCTGCAGAGGAAGATGCAAGAAACCTTGCAACAGGTAATGTAGAATAATCTGCTCTCTGTCTTTGGTCTTTTCCTGAACCCTTTAGTTCAAGATGTGCTTAAACATTGCACAGGGCTTAAATTTTGGAAGAGAAATTATATTAGCCTCAACTAATATAACTAGATATTCTTGTTATCCATATAAATGTCCAGTCTCTTTCTGAATGCTGCTAAGTCCTTGGTCTCAATGGGATCCTATGGCCAGAGCCATCCCTAGGGTACAGCGAATTGGGGCGACCTCATCGGGCCCCGCAGGCCAATGTGATTAGCTGGCACGGTCAGTCCTGGAAGTGATGGATTCGTTACTTCCGCCCTGGGCCCCGCATCCCCCTAGGGACAGCCCTGCCTATGGCAATGAGCTTGACTGTTCTAGAATCTGTATGGTTAATCAGATTGCCTTGAAATTTGATATACTTCATGAAAGTGGAGGATACAGTCAGTGATCCAAATTTGGGGCCATTTGACCAAGGGGTTTTCGAGATTCAGGCCCTGGAAAAAAAACTCTGCCTTTCTTAAAGTTTACATGTTCTGGCAATGCTTTTTGTTCACAGATCATCACACCAGAGATCTCAAATGCTCAAGGGTTCCCCAACAAAGTGCATAATACCCACCAGCTCCTTGGGGGAATCAAATTAAAATTTATTTGAAAGTTTACTTCTTCCATCAGGCAAGATAAGGCTCACGCGCCTAATGGATGACACCGAGCATGCACAGACAGAGGAATTAACAAGATATTTACCCTTTAAAGTTTCATACCAGATGGATAGCTCACGGGTATAAGCAATAGTCCTTTGAACCTGACCCAGCCAGTGTCACCATAATAGAGGCCCAACTTAAATGTATACCTGAAATTTAAAAAAAAAATTAAAAGAACTAAAAAAGAGCCACCGTGGCTTAACAACCATGTAAAAGAAGCAGTAAGAGATAAAAAGACATATTTTAAGAAGTGGAAGTCAAATCCTAGTGAGGTAAATAGAAAGGAGCATAAATACTGCCTAATTAAGTGTAAAAATGTAATAAGAAAAGCCAAAGAGGAGTTTGAAGAACAGCTAGCCAAAAACTCAAAAAGGTAACAACAAAATGTTTTTTATGTACATCAGAAGCAGGAAGCCTGCTAAACAACCAGTGGGGCCCCTGGATGATCGAGATACAAAAGGAGCACTTAAAGACCATGAAGTAATTGCGGAGAAACTAAATGGATTCTTTGCTTCAGTCTTCACGGCTAAGGATGTTAGGGAGATTCCCAAACCTGAGCTGGCTTTTGTAGGTGACTAATTGGAGGAATTGTCACAGATTGAAGTGTCACTAGGGGAGATTTTGGAATTAATGATAAATTTAACAGTAACAAGTCACCGGGACCAGATGGCATTCACCCGAGAGTTCTGAAAGAACTCAAATGTGAAGTTGCAGAACTCTTAACTATGGTTTGTAACTTGTCCTTTAAATCGGCTTCTGTACCCAATGACTAGAAGATAGCTAATGTAACGCCGATATTTAAAAAGGGCTCTAGAGGTGAACCCTAACCCTAAATATAATGTCAGTACCGGGCAAATTAGTTGAAATAATAGTAAAGAATAAAATTGTGAGACACGTAGAAGACCATAAATTGTTGGGCAAAAGTCAACATGGTTTCTGTAAAGGGAAATCATGTCTTACTAATCTATTAGAGTTCTTTGAAGGGGTCAACAAACATGTGGACAAGTATCAGACAAACATGTGGACAAGGGGGATTTAGTGGACATAGTGTACTTAGATTTCCAGAAAGCCTTTCACAAGGTCCCTCACCAAAGGCTCTTATGTAAATTAAGTTGTCATGGGATAAGAGAGAAGGTCCTTTCATGGATTGAGAACTGGTTAAAAGATAGGGAACAAAAGGTAGGAATAAATGGTAAATTCTCAGAATGGAGAGGGGTAACAAGTGGTGTCCCCCAAGGGTCAGTCCTAGGACCAATCCTATTCAACTTATTCATAAATGATCTGGAGAAAGGGGTAAACAGTGAGATGGCAAAATTTGCAGACAATACTAAACTGCTCAAGATAGTTAAGACCAAAGCAGACTGTGAAGAACTTCAAAAAGATCTCACAAAACTAAGTGATTGGGCAACAAAATGGCAAATGAAATTTAATGCGGATAAATGTAAAGTAATGCACATTGGAAGAAATAACTCCAACTATACATACAATATGATGGGGGCTAATTTAGCTACAACTAATCAGGAAAAAGATCTTGGAGTCATCGTGGCTAGTTCTCTGAAGACGTCCACACAGTGTGCAGTGGCGGTCAAAAATGCAAACAGGATGTTAGGAATCATTAAAAAGGGGATGTAGAATAAGACTGAGAATATATTATTGCCCTTGTATAAATTCATGGTACGCCCACATCACGAATACTGCGTACACATGTGGTCTTCTCATCTCAAAAAAGATATATTGGCATTAGAAAAGCTTCAGTGAAAGGCAACTAAAATGATCAGGGGTTTGGAACGGGTCCCATATGAGGAGAGATTAAAGAGGCTAGGACTTTTCAGTTTAGAAAAGAAGAGATTAAGAGGGGATATGATAGAGGTATATAAAATCACGAGTGATGTAGAGAAAGTAAATAAGGAAAAGTTATTTACTTGTTCCCATAATATAAGAACTAGGGGCCACCAAATGAAATTAATGGTCAGCAGGTTTAAAACAAAGAAAAGGAAGTTCTTCTTCACACAGCACACAGTCAACTTGTGGAACTCCTTACCTGAGGAGGTTGTGAAGGCTAGGACTATAACAGGGCTTACAAGAGAATTAGATAAATTCATGGAGGTTAAGTCTGTTAATGGATATTAGCCAGGATGGGTAAGAAAGGGTGCCCCTAGCCTCTGTTTGTCAGTGGGTGGAGATGGATGGCAGGAGAGAGATCACTTGATCATTGCCTGTTAGGTTCACTCCCTCTGGGGCACCTGGCATTGGCCACTGTCGGTAGACAGATACTGGGCTAGATGGACCTTTGGTCTGACCCGGTACGGTCTCTCTTATGTTCTTATGCATTTATCAACATAAAATTTCATCTGCCATTTTATTGCCCAGTCACCCAGTTTTGAGAGAGCCTTTTGTAGCTCTTCTCAGTCTGCCTGGGTCTTAACTATCTTTAGTAATTTTGTACTGCGCCTCTATCTTGCTATAACATGATCCGATATAACACGAATTCAGATATAATGCGGTAAAGCAGTGCTGCGGGGGGCAGGGCTGCGCAGTCCGGTGGATCAAAGCAAGTTTGATATAACGCAGTTTCACCTATAACACGGTAAGCTTTTTGGCTCCCAAGGACAGCGTTACATCGAGGTAGAAGTGTATCTGCAAATTTTGGCACCTCACTGTTTACCCCTTTTTCGAGTTCATTAAGGAATATATTGAATAGGACTGGGCCCTGTACAGACCCCTGGGGGACACCACTATTTACCTCTCTCCACTCTGACTATTTATACCTATCCTTTTAACCAGTTACCAATCAATGAGAGGACCTTCCCTCTTATCCCGTGGCAGCTTACTTTGCTTCAGAGCCTTTGGTGAGGGACGTTGTCAAAGGCTTTCTGAAAATCTAAGTACACTATATCCACTTGATCCCTTTGGTCCACGTATTTGTTGACCACCTCAAAGAATTCTAGTAAATTGGTGAGGCATGATTTCCCTTTACTAAAAGCACGATGACTCTTCCTCAACAAATTATGTTCATCTGTATGTCTGACAATATTGTTCTTTATTATAGTTTCAAAGAAACAGTTTGCCCGGTACTGAAGTCAGGCTTACAGGCCTATAATTGACAAGATCACCTCTGGAGTCCATTTTAAAAATTGGTATCCCATTAGCTATCATCCAATCATCTGTTATAGAAGCTGATTTAAATGATAGGTTACAGACTACAGTTAGTAGTCCTGCAATTTCACATTTGAGTTCCTTCAGAACTTTTGGGTGAATACCATCTGGTCCTGATGACTTACTGCTGTTTAATTTATCAAATTGTTCCAAAACCTCCTCTAATGATACCTCAATCTG